>NW_026971600.1:0-173603 GCF_963678635.1 Symsagittifera roscoffensis | reverse complement strand
ATAGTACTTCTTCTCCGAAAATGACTCGGAGTAGGGTTGGGGCTAGGGTTAGGTTAGGATTAGGCTGTCTTAAGAATAAATTCACAATTTTTGGAAAACAGAAATGAAAAAAAAAAAACAAATTTCTAGCCACAACAATTCTCATTGGATCAACTCTGAATAACTGACGCGATATTCGTCTTTGGGAAAAATAAAACAGGTTTGTTCATCCATTTATCAAGTGATACTCATGATTTATCTTGTTTTTTTTTCGAGAATTTGGGCCAAAAAAACGGTTTCAAAAGTTTTTTTTACTTTGAAATGAGATAATTGTCATGACCTTAGAATACCATGATATCATTAAACTGTAATCCTCAACATAAACGCAACAATTATTTTGAACCTCGCGAAGGAACTGAACATTTCCCTATTGAATCCGTGTTTAGGATTTTTGATTTATGTGACATCGGTGACAAAGGAAGATGATGTCTCCAGGCATTTATCAACGTCACAAGAAGGATCCTTGAAATGAACTTTTTTATTAACTTACTCATTGGTTATAAACGCCCAATCAGTAGTCCTGAGAATGCTCGGACCAATAACCCAGCTGCTATCCTTGAGGGCTTCCGAAGAAAAACCCGACTACCGGTATCAACTGGGTTATCGCCGCTCTTAACATGGCACCATTCATCAATGCTTTTCGTTCAAGGATTTCTCCGACTCGGTTAGCGACTAAGACAGGTAATTTGCCACTGCATAACTGCAGTATTATCTGCTCACATGTAGACATGATCAATGCTGACAGTAAGGGCTGTAAGTATATCATCTTTCATTCGTGTGGCTAGCAGAGCAGCTTGAAGCTCTAACTTTGGTATAGATAGCGTTTTCATGAGCGCAACGCGAGCTGTACCAAAGATGAAGGACATTTGAGTCTTATGCGAACTCGAGAGTCACGCACGCAAAAACCCAACCGCACAGAAAACGTCCTGCGAGCTATCACCGAACATGTGGAGCTCAATTTGATCCACAGGTTCTGTGAAGTAACAGTGGGGAATAGTCACTTGTCCTAAAAAAGGGAGACCGGAGTGCCACTCGAAAAATTTTCCTAATGTCTTCCGGCAATTCGTCGTCCCAACCAATCAGATTTCAGCATTCCTTTTTTGAAAATTTTGATTTTTTTCAATTTGTTACTAACAAAATGAAGTACTCACAGATAAAATTTTAACGAAGATTATTAGACAGCCGATGTAAAAGCAATTTCAAAATCAATCGTATTGATTTACTGAAAATGTATGAATTTTTTTGTCTGCAATTTTTTTTTATTTAAAGGTTTTACTTTGTTTTTTTATTTAAGTCTTGACCACTAAATCTGAGTCCATTCTGGTAATGGAATACATTGCTCATAAATCTGGCAAGCTTTTACTTGTCAAGTAACCTCTCCGGGTATTAAATCTTCAACTAAAATAATTTTGATAGAGACATTTGATGAATCGATTTTAACGGGAGTGGTTGGGCTCGAATCCAAAGCCTGCTCAACTAAGCAGAGTGTTGCTCCTAACACCTCTTCGGTGAATCGCGTACTGCCTAGCATATCATAAAGCACGCGCTTCACGTTTCGGACGAGGCGCTTCCAGGAGCCGCCATGACGGTGTGCGCTTGGCGTGTTTAATTTCCAAGCAACACCTCTGTGTGCGAAAATGGTCAGAGCCATGCCGTTCTAATTCATGTTGCAGGCAAGTAATTCCCTTTCCGCAACAACGAAGTTCGTGCAGTTATCCGACCAGATCGTACTTGGTGTACCACGACGCGCCATGAACCGTTCAATGCCCATAACACAAGAACTAGTATCCTGAGATGGTAGGATCTCAAGGTATACAGCTCTGGTGGTGAGGCAAGTGAGAAAAAATCCCTTCTTTTTTCAGTGTTTCTGCGAACCGGAACGCAAAGTGGACCAAAGTAACCCACACTTATGGTGGAGGCTGCGGGCCAACAAGCGAACTAGGTTATGTCGGGCGTCGACTAATATTGGGTGCATAGTATCAAACTCGGTATTCACTAAACTCGGTATTCATAATCCGGCCGGTGGAACGAATGATACCAGCGGGACCGATAAGTGGAGAATATGTGGCAATTTTACTACTATTCTTATTAGATTTTCCAGCGTTGATAGTTTGCAACTCAACGGGGAAGAATTCCATCTAAGCAAGATGAATTAGTTTGTTTTCCGCAATATCAAGTTTAATAGGATTGGCTATCCGCAAGTCTTTACCGCAAAAACACTTATGTGAAGGCAGCATCCTCAACATAATTGCAACAATTATTTTAAACCTCGAAGGAACGCTCGGTTTTTATTTTCAGTTGGTTCGGTTTCGGTTTTACAAGAGTCGATTCGGTTTTCGGTTCGGTTATTCGCTGGGCCCTAGTTTTGGCAGATACTGTGCTGATGTAAGCAAAAAAAAACAAGATAATTTAACCTATTAAATAAAACAAGATAATTTGACGGCATTTTTCTCAAACGTGGTCAGCTTTCGACAAAAAGTATACACAAAAAACCTTTTGTTAATCATCCGAATTAATTTGAAGCGACGTATTTTGCAAATTTTGAATTAAAAAATTTACTCTGAAATAATTTTTTTCTGTCTTAATGTCTCAGATCTCAAATTACCCAAAAACTAATTCATCTATTTTGACAAATTTTTCCCAGATAAGCGTCGTATTCAGCCCAGCGAAATTTGAGATATTGAAAAATGTCCAAGAATTCGCGAAATCTTTGTATATATTGTTTACTCAAATGAGTAGCTTTGCTTCGCACATACTAGCGAAAACACGAGAAAGAAAAACAACTCTATAGAGTGCAATAAAAAAAATTCGAAAAAAGCCTCAAACTAGTTTAAAAAAGGCTACGTCTTAGATTCGAACCTGCAGAATGGAGATCACACATTGACCTGGAGATCGCATATTAACACAAATTAAGAGTCTCACACACACTTACCATTCAGCTATGGACGTTTAAAAAAACACCAAAAACACTTGCAACAAATAAAGTAGAGAATAGATGCTATACAACTTCCAACCCCACGGTTAAACTTCCCAATAAGTGAACACTTTTATTTGAGCACATTTATTTGCAAGATGCGTTAGAAGAAAGAAGGTTCGAATTATTACACTGAGTTGAAAGCTAGTGTCAAAACAAGAAAACGGTCATTTTATGTAAAAACCCGGCTTTCTGTGATTGCCAGACGGTGTACAGCTTTTTTAAGTGTTCGACTCTTTGTTCTTTTCAAAAGCTTACCAAATTGAAAAAAAATGGGTGTAAATTTTCAGATTTCATGATTTTTGTCGGGATAACTCGGTATGTCAAGCCTCGAAGTTGATTCAAGTTAATCTTGTCTGAAGCGCTGTCAGCAAAAAAACTCTTAGAATATTCCAGATTCAGAAGGTTCTTGCCTAGCTTACCCTAGTAGTTTTTTGAAGGTTCCCACACTGGAGTTCCAAGGATAGAAACTGATTGCATTTCAGTTTTATTATCAGCGCCTATAAATCTGCAAAACAGTCCATTATAAAAAATTGAAAATGGATTATATATTTGAATTAAATTAAGCATTGAAACCCATTGTAAATTTATTTTTTTTGATTATTTTTCACTTTTTCAGATGAAAACTAGGAAACACCATTTAAATTTTTCTTTTTTTTTCATTTTTTTGAGAAGCAGTTTTTTCTATGTTTTAAAACAAAGTTGGTCATTTGTTGTTCATTTTTTTCTTTTGGGCGCAATATTGATTTTTGTTACTTAAACTGTTACTTAGATTTAACTAGCCCCTCTAGGCCGTACACTACACTCGCTTTGCAAAATTTCCACATTACTAATTTAATAAATGCAGAACTTCTTGCAATTTTTTGCACGTTGCTTAACAAAATTAAAGTGGAATACAATCTGTTTTAATTGATTTTAAATGGATTAAAAAAATAATTCAAGTTTGATAAAAAACAAGGGACTTTACTCGATTGCTTATTGCATTTTGTTTTCAGAGTGCATCATGGGAATCGATTACGTTAATAATATTATAGACCACAAAATTCCATTTTAACGTTTTTTTTTTTTCATTTTTTTTAGATACTGGTTAAGCTCGGCAGAAATTTAGGTGCAGAGCAAAGCTGCGCTTCACAAACACAAGCGAGAACGCGACAGAAAAGCGGCTCTATAAAGTGAAATGAGAAAAAGTAGAAGGAAGCCTCTAAGTAGTAAATTTTCCCTAGTTAATGAGTCTCATGCACTAGCCACTCAGCCACGAAGCTCAAAAAACCACAAACACTAGTCACTAATAAAGCAGAGAACATTTGCTGCTAATTTTTCAATGCTACAGCTTGTGAACCAAATGAGCACTGTTATTTACGAGTTGGATTGGAACAAAAGAAGGTTAGTACACATACATTGACATATAAGAAGGTTAGTACAGCATGCTAGCAAGCTATTGTATGTTATGCGTCAATAGCGCGCTCTGCTTTTTATTTAATATAAATTTTTAGAGGCTCTTTTTCAATTCCCCGAAACCTAAAATCGAAATAACAAAAACAGTCATGGGTTACCGATTCAACCAAAAAGATCCTCAAAAACCGCGATCGGCTTTTCAGTAAGTGGGTACAACATCCTACTGAATTGATTCAACTGAAATATTGTCAAGCTAGAAATTTGGCAACCAAAGTAATAAGAATTGAAAAAGGATTTATTACGACAAAAAAGTTGGAAATTGTAGAAATTCGAAAACGCTGTTCCAGGCCTTTAATGAATTTTGCAAAGGAAACTCCAAAAACACGAGTTTTTTTCGAGTGCTGATGTTTTTAGTGAATATTTTGCCTCAATTGGCGAGAAACTGAGAAATACTGAATTTGATTACAAACAAGCGTTGGGTTATGTAGATCGCAACGAAAAATCAATAGTTTTTTATGAAATTACCCACAAAGAAATTGAAAATGCCATATATATGTTGAAAAATAAAAGTTCAAATGTTCAAGATGGCATAAATAACAAAATAATAAAATTATCGCTCCCTGTAATTTCTGTAAAAATTTGCAGCCTTTTCAACCAATGTGTTAAGAGTGGTTATTTTCCTCAAGGCTTAAGAATGGCAAAAGTTATTCCTATTTTTAAGGGAGGTTTGGAAAACTAAAGAACTATTAGTTCACTCAGTTTACTCAAAATTTTTAAAAGGATAATATTCAATAAATTGTATAACTTTGCTAACAAGCAGAAGATTCTTTATGAAAAAGAATTTGGAATTCAAAAGAAAAAGTCATGCGTAGACGCTTTAATCGAATTCGCCAAATTTATTAAAGAGTGATGGGACAAAAAATAGGTCACTCAATCACGCCTTATGATCTCAAAAAAGTATTTGATACCATAAATCATTATCTTCTTTTGGCAAAATTGGAAAAAGACGGCTTTAGAGGCCGAATTTTTTGTCTTCTGAAAAATTATCTTACAAACCGGTTTCAATTTGTTCAAACTGATAATAAAATATCTTCTAGTCGCTCTATGTCATGTGGAGTACCGCAAGGGTCAGTTTTAGGTCCGTTTTTGTTTTTAATATAAATAAATGATCATCCGAAAAATGCTGAAGGATCTGAATTTGTTCTATTTGCTGATAATACTACAATCTGCAATGCAGAAAAAAATTGATGCGATAGCTTTGATAGTTCGTTGAATAAAGTGAATAGATGATTCAAAACGAAAGGACTTTGCGTCAATCCTGGTAAAACTCAAATAATGAAATTTGGTAATAACTTTTCAAAAGATTACTTTGCTTTTGGTACTACAGTTCAAATTACAAAAGTGTGTAAATATCTAGGCGTTTTTGTTGATAAGAAATTTACTTTCAATTTTCACATTGAACCTGTGTGCAAAAAGTTAACTAAATTTTGTGGAATTGTCTGGAAAGCTAGGTATGTTTTTTCTAAACAGCAGATGCTTCGTTTCTACAAAGCATATTTAAATCCTACAACCACTTATGGAATTTTATTATACGGCAAAACATCCCAATCTCGGCTTACCGAGATAATGAAACTACAAAAAAGAATCTTGAGAGCATTTTTTTCAAACGTAGATATGAGTCAAATAAAGAAATTATGGACGAAAACGAATTGCTTACTGTTTTTGATTTATACTTTTTTGAGATGTTCAAGTACTTGTTTATGGAATTGCGATTGGACAAAAAATAGTTTTCTGTCTCAGATTTACTCCCAAAAAAGTGGACCATGTACCAGGAGCAAAGCGAAAGGCGTAATTAAAGTGTCAAAATTTTCTACTACCGCTAAACAGAGATCGCTTACAGTTAGAATTGTGCAGGCTTTTAACTATTTAAAACAAAATGTTTGCATACCTGTTAAAATACATGAAATGTCAGAAGTTAGTTGTTTGACACTCTATAAACAGTTTTTTCAAACTTACCTAAAAGACAATCAGGACCTCTACAAACTGTTTTTCAATTTCAGCCCTTAATTTAATTTGTTTTTTGAGTTGATGCTGGCTGCCTTCTCTTTACTCTCCAGGATATCCTACTCGATGAGCAGTACTGCTCTTTAGGATCTCCCTCCAGGCATAATATATTGCTTTTGGCGTTGTATATGTAGCTGGTAAAGTAATTCAAATTTCAATTTCTATTTAACGTAGTCATTATGTAATGAATTTTCGCATGATGAACAAACCAACTATTGTGGGAACATTTTTTCTTCATACCTTATTTTATAACGTCACGCATTTAGCCTTAATAAAACGTAAGGGCATATAAAAATGGACGGTTTGCAATTTGGAGGAGGAGCGGAAAAGCTGTTTCTACGATCTCAAGAAGTTGGCATTGATGAGATTTATCAAAGTGGTAAATTGTTCAACGATATACAATTTAACTACTTTAAGGGTTTGAGATTGTGTCTAAATCACTTAAGTTGATTTTGGAGTGAGCCTCAGTTGAAATCATGATCGAACGTGACGGGTTCCCGAATCAATGGAGTTGGTACTCTTATCCTCTTTTCAACCACCATGGGACGAGAGCCAAATGCAATTGCGGCTAATTTAGATTCGGATCTGTTAGTGCCCATTTGGCTGCCTTTGCCTCCACCTACTCCCGCCATTCCCAATCTGGAAAGAGAGATTCGTAGGCAAGTGTTGTTGTCGCTTTGAGACATGTTGCTTCCGTGGTTATTCGGTGGCATTTCTGAAATATTTGTTGAAGAACGAATTTATTTTTTGTAAATAAGGATTTAAGAAACAAGTTTCATTACGGGCGAAGAATTCAGGCGAGCGGTCAAGGAAACACCATTTAAATTTTTTTTTTTTCATTTTTTGAGATGCAGTTTTTTCTGTTTTATAACAAAGTTGGTCATTTGTTGTTCATTTTTTTCTTTTGGGCGCAATACTGATTTTTGTTACTAAAAATGTTACTTAGATTTAACTAGCCCCTCTAGGCCGTACACTACACTTGCTTTGCAAAATTTCCACATTACTAATTTAATAAATGCAGAACTTCTTGCAATTTTTTGCACGTTGCTTTACAAAATTAAAGTGGAATACAATCTGTTTTAATTGATTTTAAATGGATTAAAAAAATAATTCAAGTTTGATAAAAAACAAGGGACTTTATTCGATTGCTTATTGCATTTTGTTTTCAGAGTGCATCATGGGAATCGATTACGTTAATAATATTATAGACCACAAAATTCCATGTTAGAGTTTTTTTTTTCATTTTTTTAGATACTGGTTAAGCTCGGCAGAAATTTAGGTGCAGAGCAAAGCTGCGCTTCACAAACACAAGCAAGAACGCGACAGAAAAGCGGCTCTAAAAAGTGAAATGAAAAAAAGTAGAAAGAAGCCTCTAAGTAGTAAATTTTCCCTAGTTAATGAGTCTCATGCACTAGCCACTCAGCCACGAAGCTCAAACAATCACAAACACTAGTCACTAATAAAGCAGAGAACATTTGCTGCACATTTTTCAATGCTACAGCTTGTGAACCAAATGAGCACTGTTATTTACGAGTTGGATTGGAACAAAAGAAGGTTAGTACACATACATTATGCTAGCAAGCTATTGTATATTATGCGTCAATAGCGCGCTCTGCTCTTTATTTAATATAAATTTTTAGAGGCTCTTTTCCACTTCCCCGAAACCTAAAATCAAAGTCACAAAAACAGTCATGGGTCACCGATTCAACCAAAAAGATCCTTAAAAACCGCGATCGGCTTTTCAGTAAGTGGGTACAACATCCTACTGAATTGATTCAATTGAAATATTGTCAAGCTAGAAATTTGGCAACCAAAGTAATAAGAATTGAAAAAGGATTTACTACGACAAAAAAGCTAGAAATTGTCGAAATTCGAAAACGCTGTTCCAGGCCTTTAATGAATTTTGCAAAGGAAACTCCAAAAACACGAGTTTTTTTCTAGTGCTGATGTTTTTAGTGAATTTTTTGCCTCAATTGGCGAGAAACTGAGAAATACTGAATTTGATTACAAACAAGGGTTGGGTTATGTAGATCGCAACGAAAAATCACTAGTTTTTTATGAAATTACCCACAAAGAAATTGAAAATGCCATATATATGTTGAAAAATAAAAGTTCAAATGTTCAAGATGGCATAAATAACAAAATAATAAAATTATCGCTCCCTGTAATTTCTGTAAGAATTTGCAGCCTTTTCAACCAATGTGTTAAGAGTGGTTATTTTCCTCAAGGCTTAAGAATGGCAAAAGTTATTCCCATTTTTAAGGGAGGTTTGTAAAATTATAGACCTATTAGTTCACTCAGTTTACTCAGCAAAATTTTTGAAAGGATAAAATTCAATAAATTGTATAACTTTGCTAACAAGCAGAAGATACTTTATGAAAAAGAATTTGGAATTCAAAAGAAAAAGTCATGCGTAGACGCATTAATCGAATTCGCCAAAATTATTAGAGAACGATGGGACAAAAAATTGGTCAGTCAATCATGCCTTATGATCTCAAAAAAGTATTTGATACCATAAATCATTATCTTCTTTTGGCAAAATTGGAAAAATACGGCTTTAGAGGCCGAAATTTTTGTCTTCTGAAAAATTATCTTACAAACCGGTTTCAATTTGTTCAAACTGATAATAAAATATCTTCTAGTCGCTCTATGTCATGTGGAGTACCGCAAGGGTCAGTTTTAGGTCCGTTTTTGTTTTTAATATAAATAAATGATCATCCGAAAAATGCTGAAGGATCTGAATTTGTTCTATTTGCTGATAATATTACAATCTGCAATGCAGAAAAAAATTGATGCGATAGCTTTGATAGTTCGTTAAATAAAGTGAATAGATGATTCAAAACGAAAGGACTTTGCGTCAATCCTGGTAAAACTCAAATAATGAAATTTGGTAATAACTTTTCAAAAGATTACTTTGCTTTTGGTACTACAGTTCAAATTACAAAAGTGTGTAAATATCTAGGCGTTTTTGTTGATAGGAAATTTACTTTCAATTTTTACATTGAACCTGTGTGCAAAAAGTTAACTAAATTTTGTGGCATTGTCTGGAAAGCTAGGTATGTTTTTTCTAAACAGCAGATGCTTCGTTTCTACAAAGCATATTTAAATCCTACAACCACTTATGGAATTTTATTATACGGCAAAACATCCCAATCTCGGCTTACCGAGATAATGAAACTACAAAAAAGAATCTTGAGAGCATTTTTTTCAAACGTAGATATGAGTCAAATAAAGAAATTATGGACGAAAACGAATTGCTTACTGTTTTTGATTTATACTTTTTTGAGATGTTCAAGTACTTGTTTATGGAATTGCGATTGGACAAAAAATAGTTTTCTGTCTCAGATTTACTCCCAAAAAAGTGGACCATGTACCACGAGCAAAGCGAAAGGCGTAATTAAAGTGTCAAAATTTTCTACTACCGCTAAACAGAGATCGCTTACAGTTAGAATTGTGCAGGCTTTTAACTATTTAAAACAAAATGTTTGCATACCTGTTAAAATACATGAAATGTCAGAAGTTAGTTGTTTGACACTCTATAAACAGTTTTTTCAAACTTACCTTAAAGACAATCAGGACCTCTACAAACTGTTTTTCAATTTCAGCCCTTAATTTAATTTGTTTTTTGAGTTGATGCTGGCTGCCTTCTCTTTACTCTCCAGGATATCCTACTCGATGAGCAGTACTGCTCTTTAGGATCTCCCTCCAGGCATAATATATTGCTTTTGGCGTTGTATATGTAGCTGGTAAAGTAATTCAAATTTCAATTTCTATTTAACGTAGTCATTATGTAATGAATTTTCGCATGATGAACAAACCAACTATTGTGGGAACATTTTTTCTTCATACCTTAATTCATAACGTCACGCATTTAGCCTTAATAAAACGTAAGGCCATATAAAAATGGACGGTTTGCAATTTGGAGGAGGAGCGGAAAAGCTGTTTCTACGATCTCAAGAAGTTGGCATTGATGAGATTTTTCAAAGTGGTAAATTGTTCAACGATATACAATTTAACTACTTTAAGGGTTTGAGATTGTGTCTAAATCACTTAAGTTGATTTTGGAGTGAGCCTCAGTTGAAATCATGATCGAACGTGACGGGTTCCCGAGTCAATGGAGTTGGTACTGTTATCCTCTTTTCAACCACCATGGGACGAGAGCCAAATGCAATTGCGGCTAATTTAGATTCGGATCTGTTAGTGCCCATTTGGCTGCCTTTGCCTCCACCTACTCCCGCCATTCCCAATCTGGAAAGAGAGATTCGTAGGCAAGTGTTGTTGTCGCTTTGAGACATGTTGCTTCCGTGGTTATTCGGTGGCATTTCTGAAATATTTGTTGAAGAACGAATTTATTTTTTGTAAATAAGGATTTAAGAAACAAGTTTCATTACGGGCGAAGACTTCAGGTGAGCGGTCAAAAAATGCCTTTTAACCGTATTGTTTCAGATTTGTGATTTTAATTAAGATTAAATCTCAATAAAATTTTGAACGATGATTTTCTTAACGATGAGTTAAGTTCAGTGCATATGATAGTTGAAATATTCTTAAGAGCAAAAAAAATCAATATTGTTCATCCAATTTTACCTCGCCAACAGGACTCATGAAATCGGGGGCGGATTAAGGGGGGACTGGGGGCGAACGCCCTTTTGGCACGGGTTCGATCCTCTCAAAAAGGTGTTGAAAACGTGATTCAATCAATAAGTAAACTCCGATGAGTAGTCACTTAATCTCACAAAGTTATTGCTAAGAGTGACGATAGAGGTCAACCAAGTGTGACAGACAATACCAAGGTCAGCACCTGCCAGTAGACTAATTAGCACTATATTTGACAACTGATTGGCGGATAGAACTTAGACTCTCATGAACTGAATTAGCACTGTACGACAAAGGCTCACCCTTTGGTATTATTTTTTGAGACGTAATTTCGGTCGATCAACCCTAAAATTTTCTAATGGCACCTTGGGCTCCACTATAAACTGATTTTGAAGCGGAACGCGCGCAGAAAAAACGCAGTTTTTGGTCAGAATTCTAGGAGTGCTCAAAAAATCAATGTGGTTGACCTAAAAAAAGTCAACAAAATGTTTGAATTTTTCTGGCAAATCCGGCCCCTCCCTGGAGAAAATCCTAGATCGGCCCCTGCATGAAGTTCTGTTTACTGAAACAATGGTAAAAGAAAGAATTAAATTTTTGTATTTAGTGAAAACAGTTCTTTTTCGAACTTCTCAGCTGGGACTCGAACCTTGAATCAATTTGCCCTGTCTGCTCTCCGGGTAATATCTGGCTGTGCCCTCTTCGTTGCTGCCACTAAGAGTGCCAGCAGTAGGTACTTCCACCGGAGGTCGTCTGGGGTCATAGCGAGTCAGTCTCTCCACCAGAATATCTTCTAAATTGCATTCTCTCATCGCCCTCTTCTCCAACTCACGCGAGTAGCGGAAGTACTTCCTATCTGGCTCCTGCTGTCAATATATACCAATAAAACTGGCTCCTGTATACCCACATAACCAAATTGAGCCGTTGATATTGGCTGACCTACTCTATGAGAGCAATTTTATCATATGAAGTACAGTGGGAGTCAATGAACTCAACTACAATGACTGCTAAGCAAGAGCAACAGCACTCTCTAAGGGTCACGATCTATGGGGCTACTAATCTCAGTGAAAATCAGAGGTGGAAGCTGTTGTCCAAGAGTATGGAAGGATCATGACCCTAGCTCTACATATCCGAATAACTCAACAAATGCGAAACCAGTTGATCAAAAACTACACAGAGAGCACTTGTGATACTAAAACATGGGTCAGTGTTCAGATGTAAAAAAATGTCCGAGGAAAAAAACAGCGGCAAACTTCGTGTTTTCCACAGCCTTGATCTCTTAGAGCATGAAAAGTCCCATTTCCAACCCACTAAATCATAATACGATTTCATACAAAGGCAAAAAATAATGAGACTGAAATAACAAAATTGATTAAAAAAAACACTTTTTTAAGAAAAAACATGACATTATTTTGAGAAAAACTGTCGAGAAACACAACCACGGGCATTAAATAGGCTTCTAGTATTTGCCGAGTGTCACCAAAGTCAAAAACAAGTCTGCAGACGACACTTGAGCCAGAAACAAGAAGTCTCATAAGAAAATGTTTTTGGGTTTGAAGCGACTCCAAACAAAGTACGTAAACCAATAAAAAACAGACCGAACCTATTCAGGTCAAAAAAATGTTTAAGCGAAAAAAAAGAGAATATAAAACCAAGAAAAATATATAACTAACGGGTATCAATATTGCAAAGGGCCAAAAATAACCAAAAACACCTACATTTACGATGAAGCTCGCTGATAGCACAAGAAAATTCTCCGATGTGGCAACTCAGCCGACAAAGCGTCATATATACAGAAAAAAACAAGGTCCGGCCGGGACTCGAACCCAGTGACTGCTAAAGATTCAACAATAAAACAAATTCACATTTTCTTACAGATGGGTTAGAAAAATTGTTTCCGGGATAAAGCCTAGTTCACTATTACAAGACACATGCTCTCGCAAGTTTAATAAAAATAAGATTCTCACTTCACAATTTAGGCAAAGTTATTATACCTGAAACAATGAAACATAATTGTTATTGTTTTCAAAGTGTTGTAATTAGATTATTTCATCAGTTCGGAATAAAAACGACATGAAAATCTGTTCAAATTTTGAATCTGTGGGAAAAAATGTGTGAAGAAAATCCAGGAAAATGTTCTGTAATTTCCACAAAAAATCTAGGAAACCATTAATCTTCACAGTTGAGAAAATCACAAACTGGCGCGAATAAGAAAAAAATGATATTTTTTGAAAAACGTATAGGCAGATATGAAGAACCACAAAAATCCAAAAAAAAATGTTCAAACCAAAATATAAGTTCAGCTCCTAGCCGATTCCGATACCGGACATATTTTGTACGCCATAGTCCAAAAGAGCGATATCAAACGCTTAATTTGCACACGTGTGAAAGTAAGAAAGAACTAAAACTATCAAACTAAATCAGGCTGTTTTTGAAACAACAATATGCCAAGACAAAAGAATAAGAAATAAGCATCTGAAGAAATTTAAAAAGAAGCAAACACAACAAAAAACGAAAGAGCAAATTGAAAAAATAAAGACTAATGAAACATAATTAAGTTCCCCTCAATCTAAAAGCATGCACGCATGCGCAATTTTTTTCAGCTGGTCGAAAGACGCTATGTGAGGCCATTCAGCCGATATAATAATGGACGAAACCAATCAAGCCAGAAACGAAAAATAAAAAACTAAAAAGGAAAAAAAATTTGCCATGAAAAACTTGAGTTACAAATTTTCTTAAAATTTTCGCAAATTGTACTATCCAGAGCTGAGCATAAAAATTACGTTTCACTCAGTCGAAAAATGCGGTTCACTTAGCCGAAAAAATGTACGGTTCACTTAGCCGAAAAAAATCAGTTTGGCAGAAATTTTTTTTTAACTACGTCTGTCAGATATTTCAAAAATTTCAAAAAGTATTTCGAAAAAAATTCAAAAAATTACAAACAGCCGAAGTATATCAAAACGCTAGCAGCAACTACAATATAAATTGCGTATAGAAAAAAGTTCTACGATGCGGCAATTAAGCCGGCAAAATATAAGCAGACAAACTATGGGTCGACAATTTTTTTGATACGAAATACTTTCGTTTGATAAAAAAACCAGGTCCTGTCAGATTTGGACCTAGGACCTTCGCCGTTGCAAGCGTATGCGTTACCTCCTGACCAAGTGCGCCGCAGAAGCAAAGAAATTGGAAATTACTTTGAGCTGAACCTAAATTTACCATTGTAATTTTGGCTATTCTGTGAACAATTTAATAACGGGAAAAAAGCTAGTACCCGATTTCAATGCCCTTGCTTATCGCAAAGGTAAAAAAGAATCAAAGACACTTTCATATGCAAAACTTAGCTTATAGCGCAAGAAACGTCAGAAATGTGAAAGCTAAACCGTATAAACATGACCAGACAACTGAGAGGGCGATGATTTTCTGGTACTAATTACTTATGTTTTTAAAAAAATATGTCCTAACCGGATCCAAGCCTAGGCCTGTAGCCGTCAACTAGGGTTCGTAACAAATAGTCAATTTTGAATTTTTAGGAAATCGAATATGTTGGCTGCAGAAATGAATGCTGCACAAATGATTCAGTGATTTTGTTAAACTAGTTGATAACACGAAAAAGTCTACATTCCGATTTGATAACGCTTGCTAATAGCATGCGTAAGTATATCGATTATAAACTAGCTCGAAAAAATGTTCCTGAAAGTGATTTACAGAAATAAAGACTAATCAACGATTTGATAACACTCTATAGTCGTAGAAGTAATCAAAATTAGGTTATTTAGCAAAGAACAAAAAGTCTTATTTAAAAAGCTTGTTTATAAAGCAACACTTTGAAAAAACCTGCCTGATTCTTGAATGCAATGCAATAAACCAATGTAATTTTTAAGTTCTGAAAATCATAAAACAATCTGAGAACAAATATCAAGCAAAATGATTGACGTTTTCTTTTACTCGCATTGAATTTAATCACAAAAGTATTTCACTGTTTTGATATAGGGCTATTCCTCTTGCATCGCGATGACCCCTTAACAATGTATTCTTTGTTACCTGCATGTCAATCATTTACAGCTCCTTACGGGTGTTCCCCGTAACTTTTTACCCTTCGCCCTTTACACACACTTTTACACTGCCCTTCACACACTATACTGCCCTTTACACTACCACACTATTTTTTTACCCAGCGGCAGATACAAGTTTTTCTCAATGAGAAGGCAAAATTTTGAAAATGGATTAGAAAAATCATTTACTTACAACACGCTGACTCATAGACGTCTCAATTTTGACCATTTCTCTGACCCCTTCCTTGTTTTTGGCCTGGCTCTGCTGCAGCAACAGTTCTTCCAAAGACACATGGGGCTCGTTAGCGGAAATGGCTCTCCCTCTTCCGCCGATGGGTCTGGGGATGGAAAGGAGCACGTGTCTCTTGCTCCTGCCCCACTCAGTGTACCTTTCCAAACATCATAAAATAATGAAACTGACAACGAGACTCACAAAACTGGACAGAAAATGAGATTCTTCAGATCTGCTCTTAAATCTGTCTTAGGCAAAAGAGGAGAAAATGATTGTCCTCTTCCATTTGTGATCTTTTAGCCCGGTTTTACAAGATCAATTAAAATATAAAGAGCATCTCCTACTTAAGGTAGCGACCGGAATCACGTCCGAAGAGAACCAGAAAAAAGGAAGATTACCTAAGACTTAAGCCGTATTCCATAAATGTACTTTTTTCTCAGAAATCTATTGCCATCGAGATGGTTTATGATTCAGAAGTGGTTTTAACTTCTGTTTAATTGGATTTGAGTATAGACGAGAAATATCTAGAACAATTAGCTTGCTGATCTTGAAACAAGTCGACGCGAGTGGCTAATGTCTCATTTGACCGTCGTTTTCTACTGTTTTTTTTTTTTAGTTCTAACTCGGTTCAGCCATAATTAAGACGCTTGTTTCGCCTGTTGTTTTGGCTAGCTTGTGCCAATTTCTCATACAAAAACTTGTAACGAAAAAAGTTGATATTGTGATCCCGACTTTTTAAACCGATTAAGATGTTTCTATTATTGGTGAGTGCGTTTACCGAAAATATGGCCATAATTAAACTCACTATAAACAAAACTTTCAGGTTGAGCAAACATTTTGGCGCCCCGCAAAGGACAGTTTCATAAAGGAGTGTTTCATAATTTGCCGACACGCCCTTCACCGTTATTTAAGCTTCAGGAGACTCGCAGAGACATCGATTCATACGTATACAGAAGCACCAGGTGACGACTACTTAAAAATTGTATTTTCAACAACCTAATTGAAGTGAACAAAGTGGATCCTTGCAGTACAACCCCAACAAAAGGAAAAAATACAAATGCAAGGAGAAATGGATTATCCTTCAACACAAGTAGATCTCATTAAAAAACAGATATGGCATACTCTGAACTAACAATTTCATGCCGACAAAACTATTGAGGAAAAACACAAAACTTATTTTTTTTATTATTATTATGTTTGATGAAGAGAATAATTACTCATCTTGAAAGCTAAAAAGTATCTGCAGCTTCAGCTTACTAAACAAAATAATCCGTCCAAAAAAAATCAGCTCATTGTTGATCAGTACCCAAGATTCGGTAAAACTTCACAACAAAAACGTCCATTTAGTAGTCCATTACGTTTTCATGACCTCTATACCTTTTGTTTGATATTACAATTTGTCAAAAAATTATCACGACCAAAATAAAACTATAATTTCTTTAAAAAATGCACCAATTTTAGAAATTATTTTTTTCAGCAATTGAACACTTCTTGGTTCATACTTTAGTTGATCAAAAACAGCTAACAGAGATCGATTTTGGGGTAAAATTTTGTGCCCGAATTTTGCAAAATTGCACCACATTGTTCTTAAGCTTAAAAAAGACTTCTCTTCCTCATTCTTTTGGCTCAAATCAACTCAATATGAAAACTCGTTTTCAAATTAACGTTTTTTTGTTGCATCAGCATTGTAGTTAATAAATCATAAAACGCTTGGTTAAAACTTGAAAACAAAGCGCAGATGAAGGCAAATCAGTGCTCTTTTTGCCTACATAGGTGAGGTTTAGCTCCAGTTTTCTGTCTCTATGACATAAAAAAAAATGGCATTAGGCGAAGCGGCAAAAATTGATTCATTCGATTATCGCTTGTTTTTTCTGACTAGCTTCTTTATTAATTGTCACTTCCATTATTTATAATTTTCGGCTCATTGAGAAAATGCTGAAAATCCTATACTATAAATAAAAACAAAGCATACGTGAAACCTGCCGTACAGAACAAATCTGCAGGATGTTTTTAAAACATATTTTACTAAGCATCTTTTATTTCATCGATACTTATGCAGTTTGAATACTTTTTGAATTAAGCAGCAAAAATTGATAAAATTTTGATGATTCAATCAGTTCTTTTTCTCGCCCTTATTTGAGCTTCTACAGCACTCCAGTGCACTGGGGTTAATTGAAGTTTCAGCGCATTTTGAGCTGAATAAGCTTATATAGCAAGAGTCAAAAATACTGGAAAAACCAAACAAAACTAATTATCTCAAGTTCATTTTTGTAAAGTTGAGTTACGTTGTTGGGTTGCGAAAAACAATCGCCACAAAAATTGCTTGAAATTTATTATTAAGAAAAATGATAGATTGGGAACGATTTAAGGATGATTTTTCTTCTACAAAATTGGTCAGTAAAATTTGCATCCTTAAGTTTCCAGCTTAAAACACGCAATTTTCAATTCCATAGTTTTTTGTCTAAATTATGCCCTATCTGTAGAAAACTGTTTGGAAAAACTAGTCCGTTTATTCGATTCATCCGTTTAACCTAACTCAACGCTGTCTGGAATTGTCGAGCTCAAGGAAATTCTATTAACACACAAAAAAAAACGTGAACAAAAAATATCAACTGAATCATTGGAATTCGGCAAACTTGATCACACGAATCATTAGAACTTGGAAATATTTTTATTGCCTATTGCTAACAAATTAGGTAGTGGTGAAATGAGAGATTGTTTATTTTAAAAAAATTTATACAGAGGGGAAGCTGCGCTTCGCCAACACTTGCGAGAACACGACCAAAAAGCAGTTCTATCAAGTGAATTAGGAAAAAGTAAAATTAGGCCGTGAATTAGCAAAAACTCGGATACGTGTAGGATTCGAATCTGCGACCTACTGCAAACAAGAGAATTTGAGTCCCACACACTATCCACTCAGCTACGCAAGCTGAACAACCGACAAACGCTAGTCACGAATAAAGCAGCTACATATGCTAATAAATTGCCAATGCATTTCGGCGAAAGTGGCACCAAATACAAGTAGACTCAATTTTTTGAGTAATAATTGTGAATATAACAAGCTGAAGGCATCCACACTAAATTTGCGTGAAGCGAATTGCAAAGCATAAAGCAACATGATGTATAAATTATGCATTCCAAAAAAATTGCGAGATATATTGAGTCAGAAAAATTTGGAAATAGTTTTCATGATTGTTGTGGTTTTTCGGTTCATTCGATGAATCAAAAATGCTGTGTTAATTCATTACTTTTCGAATGTCAAAGCACATGCTATGAAGAAGCTGTAAAGGTGCCCCAAAAATGGAACTAATATTTGTAAAGGTTAGAAAAAAAGAAGGTTCGTACTAATACACTCGCTTCGTAAAAGCACCTTGTAGTAGAGTATCTTATTTCGTATGATTATTAAACCAGATAAGAGAAAGTTACATTTTATGCAGATACAACTTCCGCCCTTTAGCTACTATAGTTTTTCGTGTTTTATAACACTCATTCACTAGTCAAAAAAGGTCATTCGTACACAAAAGCAAAGTTGAGCTTCAAACCACTTGTGATACAACAATTGTATCATGATAGCACCAAGACGCTCACAAATTAGCGTACAGAACTTCGAACGACGCTACAATGGGCGAAGGAATGGGAATAACTAAAAAAAGATTAAAAACATTTTTCGTCTTTGAAATTATTAAACTTTTTTGAAGAGATCCTAGTGGAGTTGACTTTGGGCGTTTAAAATTATTGCCAGAGTCTTATCGATCTCAAATGTTTTTTCAGGAAAAAAAATTAGCAAGTAAGCTGACAGCCAATATGCTGAAACTCAATTAAATGTCAAAAAATTATATTAGAAAAAATTCCATGACACGCCTAGATAAGATCCACGATCACTAAATAAGACGCGAAATCGAAGTGGACTACAGAATTTGGCATCAAAACCGACAGACTTCTTTCGACAACCATGAAGACAAAATCATTAGCAGAAAATTCATATCGAACTTTAATTATACCTACAATGGCTTAAGTTCTAGATATAGTATGTACTAGTAACCAGTAGTTAAATATGAATTTTCATGAAAACCAGCATTTCAGTAGCATCATTCGTGATTCAACTGGTTTTGCTAAACTAGCTGTCAAGTTGTTAACCCAAACAAAAACATCTTTTTTCTCGGATTTGATCGCAAGCGTAAAAATGTCTTTTATAAATTGATTGCAGAGAACCAACATTATCTCCATTTTTTATCTAGAAACCATCGCTGACTCACATTACTCGTTTGAAGTTTCTGCAACCGTATCGGTGATGTTTTTTTCTTCGATTTTCATCATCAGTATCGTGTCTTAAATCTCCGCAACTACAATTCCATTCTGGGTTGTGCAAATCTATTCTCTCCGAGATTCGCGACAGTTCTCTTGAGGTCTCTTTGCTTCCAGAGCGGTGTACACGTTTTAACACAGCGCACTTTGAAAGCGGGTATGGTTCAATTTCAACAAGAGAATGTTGTTGCAACTTCTCTGTCATTTTAAAGGCATCTAAATGTATCTTCTTTGGTAGAAGTGTAACAGAACAGTAGTGACCAGATGGAAGGCTGCTGAAAGCGGCCTTATTTTATTCAAATTTTGAATTAATAATTCACATTTTAGCGATGAGCGCCAAAAACGTTCCCTACAGCTTATCACGTATTTTGATTCCAATATGATTTGATCTATAACGCTTCAATTATTAAAGCAGTTTCTAAAATTTTTTAATTGAAAATTTAAATATTTCAGTATTGACAATCAAGGACGGTATATTATTGGCAAACAATGCATTCCAAAACGGATTCATTATTATTTTACACAAAAAAAATAAAGACATTTATTTGGCAAAAGCTAGAAAGAGAAGCTGTCAGTCAAGCGGCTAAGTCTGGCTGAAAATTCATGTTTTACCTTTCTTTCTATTAAATCCATTTCTTCTAATAGCCCCTCACTTCACTGCCCTAACATTCCCATCAGCCCATCAGAATTTTCTCGATTCCCACAATAGGGGATTCCAGCATAAGAACAGCTATGAATCCAAAGCCAAAAGCCAGCACTATGTTGGAGCAAAACTGGACCGCATAGGTGATGGGCGTATAGTTGAAAGTGCTATCTGCTGTTAGATATATGTACTGAATGACCAGAACATGAATGAGATACGTCATGTACGTCACTCTGGCTAATGGGATCCACAATCGCATCGATAGAAAAGAGTTTATGAATCCAGCATAGCCATACATGCAGGCCCAGATTAGCCATGAGACTGAGATACTCCATCCGACCCTTCCAAATGCATTGTACACCGCGGACATGAATTTAGAAGGAAAATGACCTTGGGCCACGCCATAGAGGCCATACAAAACGGACATTGAAACCACAGTGTAAGCAAGCCAACCTAGAGCGATATAAAGCTTGTTGGCAACCTTTATTTTCGCTGGACTTTTGAATACTATGAAACCCAAAATCATTCCGACTCCATAAGAGCAGAATCTATTCCACGGTTTAATGTACAGAGCATTGAAGACTCCATCAAAATTGTAGACGGGAAAAGATTCGTAGTTTAACAGGAACGAAGTGGCCGCCGGATAATCGTTGACCATACTTTCAACGAAATTTGAAAGCATCGAAACCATAACTAGGCCTGCAGTCAACCCAACACCAAGCATTGGTCGTTTGTACATGGCTACTACCAAAACAGGAGACAAGCAGTAGAATTGAAAGTCATTAGCCAGGTACCATGTCCAGGGAAGACATTCGTAAGTGGTGTATAAGTTGTTAATGTACAGCAAATTTGCCCACCAAGCATGCACGCATCCCTCCACTTCGTTTAAATTCGGCTGCCATCGAGGAACTGTGTTGTTTCCGAGCACCTTCCAGATTCCCACTGTGAACAAAATGATCAATAACAATGCCGGTGTTAGCCGGATGTATCTTCTTACGTAAAACATGACCCAAAACATGGGTTTGATTTTGCCCTCGTATTGTTGCATCTTCTTCAGAGTGAGTAAAGTGAGCAGAAAGGCACTTAGGACGAAAAAGGAATCGACCGAAAGGGTGGCGTTGCCGATTACTTGAAAGCCGAACACTTGGAAGTAATTGAAAGAGAAGAAGTAGTTGTTCCAGTAGAGATGACCAGCCGGTTCAGTGAAGAGAAGGTAATACATGGTATGGCCCAAAATGACCCAGCCCAAACTGAGAACTCTGATTCCATTCAGACACAAGATGGCACCTTCGCCACTCTTGGTCGAAAGTAGTTTTGGAATATTTGTCGCAAGTGAGAAAGATACAAGGAATCTACACCACGCTAGATGCTCAACCTTCATAGATCGTCTCCGCTCACTTTTCTCCAGCAGAACCGAGCTCTCGCTTTCCTTCTCTTCATTCCCTTCATTGATTGCGCCATCGTCAGTTGATTGATAACTGTTCTCCGATTTCACAAGCTGTTCCTTCATGTAATCGATTAAATAGTCCATGCCGGTTCCGACCGCAATCAGCAACGCGATGATTCCAAAAACGAAACAAGCCAGTCCAAAAGTGAAATCAAACTCACCATTGTCAGTGCTATATACAGCTACAACACTTATGTCATCTTTCAAATTTTTGTCATTATTTATGAGTATATCAGCGATTACTTTGACATCTTGGTCAGAGCACCTTTGAGGAAAACAGACTCCGTAAGTAAACAATGGGTGCATCGTTCTGTTCCAAACCTCCACTGAGATCTTCATTTGAATCAGCCTTTGTTCATGTGGAACCAACTGAACATCACGGCATTCACTGGCGCGACCGAGCCACTGCCGAGTGCCCTGAGTAGTATTGTATCGTGTCCCGGATCCTAAGGGGGGGTCCTTCCTAAGGGGGGGGTCCTCACGTAAAGCAAAATCCTAGGAAAGGGGTCCTTAATTTTTTGGAGGACCCCTATCCTAGGATTTTGTAAATGATCGCAAGTTCCCACCCCTAAAGTAAAAGACCCCCTCCTTAGGATCTTGTTAAGCTGAGCTCAACAACCGGGACGCGATACAATAATTCCTTCTAATTCCTTTGAAAGCGGTCCCTTTTCCCGCGATAATTAAAATTAATCGTCCTAATTCCTGAACTTTTCTTTTTTCGTCCTAGTTTCATGTGGATATCATTTCCTGGCTTTCTTTCTTTTCGTCAAAGATTTGTCATGCTATTAAAGTTTATTATTCAAAACAAGCCTAAGGATTTCACACATTTGTTTGAATTAACACTTGGTTTATGTCTACTAGTTTATTTGCCTGAAGCTATTTATGTTAAAACAGTGATTGAGCTCAATACGAGCATTTTATTAGTTGTAAATTGGTAAAAACCAAAACATATACAAGTCGAAGTATAAAAAGGACGAAGAGTAAAAATCATCTGAAAATATATGTTTCAGACTTTAATGTTTATTGTTTTGGTTTTCTTTGCGGTGTTTTTTAGATGGTCGTTCTTCTGAAGCTTCAGATAAAATAAATGGGTTTTTTATAGGGGGACGTTCACGGACTCGGCTACTAGAAGCTTCTTCTTCTTCTTGCAGCTCTGCTTCTGAGTAGGGCCGCTGTAAAAATCCCCAATCCGGGAGTGTAAAATCGGGAGAACTGTTATCAGTTTCATTGTATGAGTTGGCCCACTCGGTGTCCATGTAAATGTCTTCTAGAAAAGCATTTTCTTCAGCGGCTTTATGGCCAAAGGGCACTGTCGAAATTCCGTCGAAAAGTAGAAAACGTTTTGAGTCGAATGGTGATAATGCAAGTTTGTTTTGTTTCACTGTCATATTGGTGTGACCTTTCGAAACTATATTATAGTTGTATACTCTCATTGTTTTTCCAGTGAATAATGTGTCCCTGAAGGTTTGGTGGACCAGTTCTCTCTGTGCACTCCGTTTAATTCCTTTGGCACTCAATTTTTGAGTGCCTTCTAAACAATAGCAAAATTATTATTCTTTTCTACAACGTTGGGGATAGCTTCATTTCACTTCAGCAACTCAATTTATACCGAACAAAATTTGATTCATTTTACCAAAAAAGAGCAGAAGACTCTAAATTATGATTAAAAAAGAGGAAACAAGGGGGAATATGTTGTCAGATAAATCAACGTTTAGGCAACATTGTATAATGTTGCCTAAATCAGCTAAATGCCCATAGTTTAATGCAACAAATTAAGGGGTGTAGGTAGGTTGGTGGTGGTATTTTTGTTCTGTAAAAGGTAGGAATGGGGGGTGGAAGGGTGGCTTAAATTTTATTTACCATTAAGGACGACCGAATATAGTTTCGGTTTTAGGGCGATGAATTCTCTGATCGGCTTCCCACCAGTCTCGTCTTTGAACTTCAGCACAACTTTCTTGTTGGTATCCTCGAACAAGAAATGGTCCTTATCGTAATTTGAAAAGTCGAAATCAGCTTTTATTTTCTCCAAGTCTCGGTAAACGTCATCAGTTTTTATGGCGTAAATAAAACTATCCGTGTCGGAGTAAAGGAGTTCCAAGTTTAGATTTGGTTTCATTTTTTGATAGTGAAACTGAAACATGAAACGCTTGGCGAGGTCTAGGATGGTCGCACCAACTATCATAGGTTTATCCCACAATATTTTTGTTACTGAAAAGCTAATTGTGGCTAATTGATCGTCAATGATTTGAAAGCTTTTCATTGTGCTCAGAGCTGTTTTTTGTAAAAGTTCTCTCTCATTCCTTACAATCTCCAGCTTCTTTCTTCCTAACTTAGACTCCATTGTCTTACCGAAAGCTGAACTAACAATTAGCTTGTAGAAGTTCTCCTGGAATTTATTTACCGCGGCTTTTCGTAGGCGGGTGTTGAGGTCAACAAAGGGTGCCATCCAGTGACTTTGGCGGAACTGAAGAACTTTTCCGAGGTGAGTTATTTTCATTCCTAGCTCATGGTACAATTTTAGGGTAAGGTAGTGCAAAACATAACCTTCTTTAGGATGCAAGGTCTGTAGAAGCTTTGGCACTTTTGGCAGTGTGGTGATTCCCAATTTTCCCAACATGTCGACTTGCTCGTTGCTCATTGCACCGATGTCCACTACTTCACGAGAGGGGGCAAGGGGGTAATCAGCAAAGAAGTCGTGAAGCTCTTCGGGTATGGTTAAATTGACTTCAACTATATAACCCCATTCTGATGTTTCGCTGGTGAGCAGTATGTCTGCCAGACTTTTTTCAACTATTGAAAAATCGTTTAAGGGCAAAGGGCAGTGTTTCATTATCCCCCCGTACAAATTGTTTGCATCAATATTGAGGATGTAGCTTGATGGTTCTGAGGGCGAAAAATCGTCGAGGTATTTATTGTTTGCTTTGTAAAATCGGCGCGCGTAAATCGACGACATGCCTCCTCGTATCATTCGCTGCACAAGGTCTAGATGTTCACGGTCCGTTAAGAGTTTCAGTTCGGGCTTACAAACTTTTAGAAAGGCGTCCCCGGAAAGGTTACTTGCCGTGAAGTAACAGGCGCAATCCAGCCCGTATGTTTGATAGCAAACTTCACGAAAAGCTTCGAGAGAGAGAGAGAGAGAGAGAGGAAGGCTTAATTTACCCCGTGGGGAGTTTACAATCACAAATAATGAAATGCAAACATAAAACGAAAAAAAAAAATATAAATATATAAAATAAACTATGACCGGCAGAAGGTACAGCAGCACTTTCCATACCAAGTACACGGAATGTTTTCTTCGAATGTTTGACGTAGCTTCGTATCATAGAACTTCATAACTTCACGCTTGTACCGGGGGAATGATAGACGGACATCAAGCTTCATGAAATTCAATAGTCTAGGAATACGGTCAAAATAAAAGGACTTTGTCTTCTCGTATTTTCGCTTCTTTAATTTGAAAGAGTATATATCAACACTCCGTAATGATACAGATGGGTCATTTATATCAACAAAATCGAAGGGGTTTAAATCGTACTTGTCCTGAAACAGTTTATGGAAAAACAGAAGATTTGAGATTTCAATATGATATGGCAGAGGATAGATTCCTAACTTTATCAGTGACGTTTTATAATCACCTGACAGACCGATCCATCTCACACATCTTCTGTTGAAAGCTTCGAGCTTGGATAAGTCGGTCTTGTTAGGTATCCAGATAGAAGAACCATAAGTAAGCACAGATAGAATACATGCTTTGTAGAGCCGAACCTTCGTTTGTCTCGGAGTACTGCTCGGAACATTTCGCTTTAACATAAAGTACACTTTGTTGCACTTGAATAACTTTTCAGAAACATGGTGCGACCACGATAAATCAGAACTGAAAATGATCCCAAGATCTTTGACGTCTAAAGATTCATCGATTTTGTGATCACCAATATAGAGATCTGGGTTTTCAGAGCTGTGGTTAAAAAACTTCAGGACTTTACATTTGACAGGATGTAAATCGAGAGAATTTTCGCCACACCAATTGATAACAGCATCTAGATCGCGTTGAAGTACGGGAACAGAGGTACTGCAGCATTTCAGATCATCAGCAAAGAGGGATGGCTTGGATAAGAGATAATCAGGAAGATCGTTCACAAATAACAAGAACAATAACGGCCCCAGAATACTACCTTGCGGGACACCACTCATAATGCTCACAAAATCAGAGAGCACACCATTGATTCGCACACGTTGAAAGCGTCCAGAAAGATAACTTTTAAGTAATTGGAGAAAGCTAACATCCAAACCGAAATCCGCAAGTTTTTTGAGCAATTTATGGTGAGGAACCGAGTCAAACGCCTTTTTGATATCCACATAAAAAACAAAAGACGAAATACCAAGTTCGTGATTCCTATGAAGCTCATCACAGAAGTTTAACAGTTGCGTGACAGTTGAACGCCTTGACATAAAGCCGGATTGGTATTTCGTAATTTTCGGCCTAATGCTAGTGTAAATGTAATCAAATAAGATACGCTCCAGACCGAGGGAAAGTTTCGGTAGCAGGCTGATGGGACGATAATTGGACACATCACTGTGGCTATCCTTCTTGTAAAGAGGAGTTATGTACGCAGTTTTCCAAACATCGGGCCACTTTTTTCGCTTTAAAATGTCTTCATAGAGAGCAGCCACTAGAGGACTCAGTTGAAATGCACAATGTTTTAGGAAAGCCGGCGGGACATCGTCACAGCAGACAGAAGCAGAGTCATTTGCCGACTGAAGAAAATGTAAGACTTTTTCATGACTAACAGACACCTTGCACAACTCAATGGTAGAAGAAGTACTAAGGCTGGTAATCTGAATATCCCCGGAGGTCTTGAAGACAGACGCAAAAAAGTCATTAAAAAGATTTGCCTTCTCAATAGTAGTGGAAGCAGATCTTTTTGCAAAATGCATTGTGCCTGGGTAGGGAGAAGAATTGCTCAAGCTTTTCAAAATCTTGAAGCAAGAATTGACGTCCATAGTCTCATAGGATTGCAGGAAGCAGACCTTGTCAAGTTCCATTGACACATTTAGACTGTCTACAAGAGTGCTATGATCGTGCATGGGATTGCGCTTTTTCTGGGTGCCAAGTTTATTTAAAAGGTGGACCGTATGTGAAGAATAATAAAACGGCAGATTTTGACGTTTGAGTCTTTTACGGTAGGAAGAAACACGCACACTCTCATTTAGAATTGAGAAAATCACCACGCTGAAGTCATCATACAAATGGGCATACTGCAGAGCATTATAACCAGAATTAAGCATCACGGAGAACGTAGTATAGTCAAAGGAGGATTTGGAGTAGGCTACTGGTCGAATTTCATCGTCTGATTTAGTAGGAAACGTAATGCTGACAGGCTTGTGATCAGAGAAATCGGACTCCAAAACTTCAATATCACCAGGATTAGCACGGTTAAGCAATAGGATATCGAGAATGCTCCCACTGCAATGTGTTGGTTCAAAGATGTGCTGCTCTAGATCATAATCATGAAACAAAGAAAGCAAGTTTGCGTCATAGCTCGAGGAGCTGTAGCAAGAGTACCAGTCAATATTGGGAAGATTCATATCACCCGAGACAAGGAAGTAGCTGTCGTGCAGAGATCCGCGCTTAGCACATTCAGATTTGAATGCAATATGTGCAGTTTCCAAAAACTCACTAATGCTTATAACGGATAATCTGAAATGCGAAGAAGCGGGAGGATTATAGATGACAGCAATGCAAATAAGGAGCGAAGCTGAAACCAATAAAACTGCACAGCCAACAGGGGATTCGCAAACAACCGGTTGAAGATGGAACGTAGAAGGAATTGAGCCCTTTATAGCAATAAGGCTACCTCCGTGTTCACCATTTTTACGATCAGAGCGAGCAAGAACAGTGTAATCAGCATACGGGAAAACAAACGATGATTCAACCGTGCTGGTCAACCAGGTTTCAGTCAAGCAAATAATATCACAATTCCATTTGTATAACATATTAACAAACTTCAATCTTCTTTCCAAAGAGAGCATACTTTGGCAATTGAAAAAGACAATCGATAACTTTTTCTCTAGTCAATTTTGCTTTGGCTCAAGTTGTTGCAACTCGTCATCAAGATAAAGCTTCAGGTCACGAATTTTGATCTGCTTGCGATCATAGCCGCCTTCGATTAGTTCACGACGTCGTTTCAGGAGCTGCCTTTCAAGTTCCTGGCCAGCTTTGGTTAGGGACTTGGAAATATAGACAGCATCACAATACTCTTTCAGATTGTAACTCTTGCTTAGAATCTTCCTTGTAGACCAAACAGAATTGAATTTGATTATAACAGGTCTCGGCTTATTTGGATCCGTATTGGGTTTTCCCACGCGGAAGACCTCCTGAATCCCCGTAGAAGAATTTGCCTCGAGATATTCAAGTATATCAGTCACTGATTTCCCATCATCCTCAAAGCGCTTGTTAGCAGAATTGGCAGAGCTTTCAGGTATGCCTTGAATCCTGATCTCGTCCAACTTCTCAAGTAGCTCCGGTGACGAAACAGATGAAACTTTGATTCGGGGTAATTGGGGATCGGTCTTTTCAAGCTTCTCAACAACAACATCAAGTTTCTTTTCAATAACATCAAGACGTTTATCGGCATCTTCCCCTGCATCAACAGCATGAGTACAACTATTTTGATTATACTTAGCTTCCCGAAGTTGCGTAACAGCTTCGCGCAACAGGCAAAGTATGCTGTCTTTTTTCAGCTTTCCAGTCAGCTTTCCGAACGTCTCAGTGCCGTCAGCCCGAAGTAGATCATCCACGGTTGGGTAGTAGTCAGCGGTCACAAGGCCAGATGTGGAGTTGAGCCGCTGGGGGGCAGGCTGTGTTCCCTCAGGATCAGTCATAACATATGAAACTATTTAATAAGTTTATCACAACAATTAGGCTTATCACAACAATCACAACAATTAACGAAAACGGAAGCAAGCAATAGCACATCTGTAGTCAAGTACAAGTCGTGGTAATCACCAAGTGAGCCACACTTCAGTTCGGTGAAAACTTTAAGGGCATGATTGTACTCGCTTCTTGAAACACTCACATCCCCTCCTGTTAGACTATTTTTCCACATTGCTCGTGGGGGAAGGCGAGTTTCTCGGAATTTTTCGAATGAGTTGAAGTATGAGTAGGGGTAATGCCCTTTCTGTTTCAACAGACTGACTTTTTCACGTGAGTGGCCGAGTTTTTCAAAATAGTTCTCCAGCAGAAAAAACTTTTCGTTGGGCAAATTATCGACAAGTTTTGCCAACGATGCCAGCATGAACCTATACGAATCGATGAATCTCAGATTTTCGTAGAGTTTTTTGATTTTTCCGTTTTTGTCCGTGTACGTTTTTATGTAGACTGAGATTGTCAAGGATATATATTTTTCTTCAGATGCGGGTATTACGGAAAAAGTGTTTTCCGAATCGCTTTTTGCCAGCGCTTTGATTATAAAGTGTAAATCATAATTTGACAAATTATGAGCTACCACTGGAATGTAATTTGTTGTTTTTCTATTAACGTTACACTCATTGTGTGCCCAACCCAGAAACTTGTTGGTGTAATGGCAATGATCAAGTACCACTTGATCATTGTCGGAAAAATCATTCTCGCATATCCAACAAATTGTAGCATCTTCCCGTTCCTGGTCTGTTATACCAGTGAAAGTGTAATATTTCCTTTTTTCTACGTAAATTTGTCTCGCTAACGATTCAAGGGAGCTAATTAGCTCTTCCATCACATTCGGTCCTCTTTTAAGCTCAAACTTTAACAGGTCTTTTTTCCCAAATTCGATTACTGCTAACGCGTAGCCGCACGGTTGATGGATTTCAATTGTTTGCGTGCTAGATTTTCGCGGATCAGGTTGCGGTCCGTATACTGGTAAGAGCAGTGACTCCAAATCAAAGTAGATTACTCTGGGTACGTACCAACGAGCTGTTAAGTTTTTGAACTTGTGGTCATCTTTTCCCGGCTTGGGCATTGTTATGACGACATCTTCGTCTTGGTAGCACAGTTCTTGATGTCTTCTCAAAGTTTCGAATGAAGCGCATGTGTGGAAACATTTGCGACAAATCTCAGATTGAAATCGGTGCACTTTGTGCCGCACGTACTCGACCAGTTTCTGGAGATCACTTATCAACACATAGTGATATTTTGATCCATCTGTCAGCAGCAACAAGTCCACAATCAGGCTAGTAGTGAATCTGCTCGATACTCTTATGGGCAACAATTCGCCATCGTTGTACCTGAACAGAAAAATAATTTTTATACCTAGGTTTGAAATGAAATAAAAAGGGTGTTTGAATAGGTGAAGAACATTATTGAAGGAATTTTAAAATTTTTAGAAGGAAATTAGAATTTGCTTACCGGAAGACGTTGATTTGACAATTGTTCAACTTTTCAAATCTGTCCATATCCATCAGACCCATTGGCATTTCGTATTCCCCATTGATTTTCACAATTCCTTCTTTGTCGAGATTGTAGGTTGAGACTTTGTTTTTCTCCAGCCACCGTCTAGATGTGGGGTAGAGGGCCGGCTCATTCACATTGTGATATGCGGCAACAAAGGAGTAGAGAAAGCAACGGTCATCATCTTTAGTGTTGATATTTGTGAGCAGAGTAGATGCTGCGCTGAGTGCATCAGGTAGCTCGAGGTAGGATCCTGCTCTTATTGGTGAGAAGGCCGCGAAACTGATTTGCAATTTTTCAATTCTGTCAATAATCCATCCGCTACCATGAGAAGAGAACGAATTGACTTGGTTGGCCATATGTTCAATCAGTTCCAAGAATTGAACCCCAGCTATTCCCTCGAAGTACACTGTCAATGTCTTAGTGTTCAGAAACAGCATGGTCCTTTCGAAGTTTCCACTGTCCCCGTCTTGCACAGTGGGAATTTTGATCATTCCCACTTCCACATGGAATTGCACCTTGTTCGGACCCTTTTTGACCCTTTCCAGTATAAGAGCATCTATTTCCTCCTTGTTTTGCATCATGACTTGAAGCAAATCCATTTCTTTTTCACCAACTTTGAGATCGTATCGACGCAATTTGCCTCTGAACGCGCTTTCCGTTGGGGCAGAGGAAGACGTCGTCTCAATGCCGTCCCAAACAGGCAATGCGTGCTTCTTCAGCAAGTGTTGTCCATAGCTTTCCGCGGTGAGAAATATTGTATGGCAATAGATACAATGACTATTCGAAGTCATGTCATGTACCAGCTCGACGTGCTCTCGGGCTTCCGACAAACTCTCGAATGACTCTAGACACTCATCGCAAACAGTTTGAGGAGGAGGGGGAGGAAGGATCTTGTGAACTTTTTGCTCATGTCTTCTCAAGTTCCTTTTAGAGCTCAGTATTTTTCCGCACTGCTGGCAAGGAACAGGTGTCGCGATAGAAGTAGAGTTCGGCATTGTTTGTTGAAGTTACTGAAGTAATTCAGGAAAATTTCAAGAAAATTTAGGAGAATTTCAAGTAGAACTGGTTATGGAAAAGCAAAAGCGAGAAGTGACTAGCACCAAAAAACTTTGCGGGTAAGGGCAAGTAGAAGCCATTAACGAGAGTTATACTTCGCCGTCTTGGCAATAAGTCTTTTCCTTTCCAAAAACAGGGTTTATTCTAGCTTTAAGCTCTATATGTCTCATCACTCTGCTCAAGTGGAGGGGTTTTGTATACTAAAAACTGATTCATTTACAGCCTCAAACTTTTGCTGTTAATTTTAAGGGTTAGCGATAAAATTTTGGCTTTTTTTAGGCGACTGGTTTAGACTTTCAATTAACATTTCAGCACTAAATTACAAAATTTAATGCTTAGAATGATTCAGATAGAGCCTAAAACTTTTTCTGACTAATTTTAACCGTGAAACAGTAATTTCCTAATGATTTCAAGCCCACTTCTTGGTTTGCGTAAATAGGTATAATAAAAAGTAGATTTATGAGATAAAAGTATTCAGAAAGTAAAGCCCTCAACTAACTAATTAAGTTGAAAAAAATAGTAAACTTAAAAAATGAAAATTTTGCAAATTTGACACCTTGATAGTTACCGATGCATGATAAGCATAGATTGTCATTTGAATGTGTAAAAGATATCGGAATCAAAGTTTCCTTCATGTCATTCGGTGTCCCGTGAAACATTTCATATCATGTCCTTCGAAATATTAAGGCATGGCCGTTTGGTTTAAGGGGCAATAGCTAACCCGGCGTTGCTCGTCGCTACGCTCCTCGGGAACGCCTCCCGTTCTGTAATTTCAAGTGAAATTTTTTTTTTTCAAAATAAAGGAAAACCTCAAACTTTTTATGTTGTGAAAAAAGGAAAAGTAATGTTTAAAAAAGTGTCTTTTAAATCTATCAACAAAAAAACCAGTAAGTTTTGTGGGACCTCGAGCACAGTTCTACTGGTCAAGTTCGAAATTTAAAAAACATAATTTTTTAACTTCTTTTTTCCTTCATTTTTAGCTTGAATTATTCGTTCGTTTTAAATTCAAGTGAATGTGGTTTGAAATTTTTAGGAGCTATCTGATACGTAATTAGGACAAGCGTAGAAATTCAAAAAAAAAAAACAATTATAGCCCAATCAATGAGAGTAGACGCCTGAAAAGTTGTGATTTTTTGAGAAAATCTGATTTTTGTGAAAATATTGAAAAAAAAAAATTGGGAAAAAATTTTTTTTCTCTCCAAATCCATTGAAACTACCCTCAATCAATTTGCCATGAATTTCTGAGCAGGGTTAAGGGTCATGTTCATTTTTCGAAAAAAAAACATAATTTTTTTTTTTCACATTTTTACCAAAAAATTGTCCGTTTTTCACCCAAAACATGTATATGAATGTAATATAATGCAGATTTATGGCTTAAAACACTCTCTGTTACTTTGCGTAAGACCTGGCTAACCCCACCGGGCACAAAGTATGATGAGAGAGAGAGGACAGAGAGTGTTTGATAAAAAAGCCAAATAAATATGGTTGGACTACCAACAAGAAAATGTTGGACCCTTCCATATTTATCTTTCTTTTGAAAAGAAAGCAATATCCCGAAAAGGATATTCCAAATGGGGTTCACTAGTGAGCAAGTGTATTTATCTCTCTCTCTCTCTCTCTCTCTCTCATTCTTTCTCAAACAACAATTTTAGCGTAAAATTATTCTCGATTTCTGATTTTTTTCTAGTTTTTCTCTAAGATTTTGCTGAAAACTTTACGGGGCAAACTTTAATTGATCTATTAAGCAAAATAAAAACTGAGACAAAAAATATACACACAGTAATGTTAAAACAGCTTAGAAGTCAAATCAAACAAAAATGAAAATATAAAACCTTGGAATAATATTTGAAACAAAAGAAGGAAAGTTTTTTGTTTAAGTTATTAGAAACCTCGAAACTGTAGTTTTCTCTTTTTTGGCGCATAGCAAGCTGCATTTGGAGGAGTGCCTTGAATGAGATCTGGGGTGACTAGATCAATTGTCTCCGCACTAGATGAAACCCGAGCATCCGAATAGGAAGTTGATTGTTCTGGAGTTGAAACTGGTCCCCTAACAAACGACTCGGGAGACATTGCTGTCGAAATATCCCAGTACGCTTCGCGCTCTGCATAGTCACGAATACATCCCTCCTGATTTTCATACAACGGCATTGACTCGCAGTCATACGCGAAGAGAATTTTTCTTGGAGACTGCTCGAGCGAGGTTGTGTCGTTTATCTCCGTCTTTTCTAATGCCGGATAGCTCTCGTGAATAGTGCAACTCTCGTACATTCGTTTTCGATTCTGTCTAAGTAGATCGATGTGATCAAGGAGGTAGTTTGGTAGCATGATATGACTTTTTGTAGTCCATTCCTCGTTTTGATTCTCGTCGTTTTTTCGGGGAGCCAAGTCATTGAACGGACTTGCTGTAGACGGAGAGACTCTCTCTTTCTGTTGATGGATGACTGCAATCGACTCTCTCGTGTATGTTTGGTAGATAATGGTTCTTTCTCGATCAGACACTGAGATTATTTGTAAAGGACTAGTCATGACTTGAAGAGGTTTAAAGTTTTGTTAAAATGAAATGACTGAACTACCGAAATGAAATTGAGAGAATGAAAAGTATGAAAAGTTTATTAATGAAAATGAGATCAGGAAAGGGGTGGCATAGTTCAATTAGGTCAAAGCTAATAACTTTTTAGGCGAGGCTATCAAATTTTATTCATTCTTTTAAGCATGACGCCTGAGGTCATGTTAGGAATGAATGTGAAAACCCGATTTTTTAGATTTATGTGACAGCTTTATTATAGTGGCTACGGGCGAAAGCACTCAAAATCAAGTTTTCATGATAGTTTGCCAGACATTCATTGTTATGCTGTTAGAAATTCATTACCATGATTCATAACAGTCATTAAAATAACCGTCACAATAAATAACACTAGAAGATTTTTAGAGTATAGCCGGGGGAAAAAGTAACTAAATACCCATATAAAAAGAGGTTTATCGTTAAAGAAATTATATCCTTGGTGATTAAGTCTTATCAATATGGCTTAGGGCGCTCGTAAACTTTATCACCTAAATTTTTACTTTGGGAGCGCATGATCTGTCTCGTATACTGTGATCAGTCATTCTTCAACGTTCCACACTAAAAACCAGTTGGTTGTTATTCATTTATAATGTACGCTTCTCTTGACACGGATGTAGACTATTTCGATGATTTTAGGGATATATCTTCGAATGATAAACGTTTAGTTAGAGTCGGTGCAAAAACATTCGCACAGACCGGTACTTACATAACTATCAAATTGTACAAAAAAGACGAAGAGGGAACTTTTAAGTATCGACAAGGAATAACTTTGTCAACTGGTGAATTCGAGTCCTTGGCGGACAATTACACAAAAATTAAAAGGTTGACGAAAGCAAAAAACTGCGACGTGACTGAAAAACTTAGAAAAAATCGAAACAAATCTAAAAAATCTTCATGCTCTGAAAAGGAATGCGAAAGTGAAAACGATGATAACTGTCGGGTTGTGTAACATTATCAACTCGTTATTCGATTGAAACTTCAAAGCAATGGTTGAAGCAATGTATGAGCAATCCCCTGATTATTTCAAACAATTCCGTAAAAATTACAAATTTTTCATCCTGAATCATGAACCCAACTTTTCAGGCTTCGCTTCAAAAGCAAATTTTGCAGTATCCTCCCATTCGAATAAATTAGATTTTTGCAACCATTCGATTGACAACGAAAAACATTATCATGTGCTGGTCGAATTTACGAAAGAGTCTACCGATTTACTTAACAAGATGACTTCAAAAGCCTTCGTTGTTCCTTGTCTTCTCTCTACATTCAAATATTTAATTTTGGGTTGCTCCAACTATGAATTGTCTGGCCCTCTGATGGAAAAACTGAAAATAGCTGTGAATTATAACTCTATCAACAACTTAGATGTTAGTGGTGTTCCAGTTCGCAGACGATTGCCTCAAGTTTGCTTCGGCTCGCAGACTAAATCTGTTCAAACTCAAACTGACCTGATTACTAACGTAACAATTGAACGCTTTACTAATATTTTGAATGGTGAAAACGCTGCTGAGTTTTCTAAAATAATTGACATAATTTTAAGTGGGTATGGTTGTATGGAAATTGATTCAAACACTTTGTTTGTGAAATTTATCATGGAGAAGAAATTCAAGTTTTAAATATTGGTTTTCTTTCGCTCTTGTATATAAAAAAAAATTGTTACTACACAAGCGGGAGGCGTTCCCGAGGAGCGTAGCGACGAGCAACGCCGGGTTAGCTATTGCCCCTTAAACCAAACGGCCATGCCTTAATAATTCGAAGGACTTGATATGAAACTTTTCGCGGTTCACATAAACTTGCAGAAAAAAACTTTGTTGTTAATAAGAATGAATTGAAAAAAAAAAACGAATTTATAAATTTTACAAAAACATCAATAAATTAATTTAGAATAACATATGTTTGGCAAATCTTATCAAATCATGATCATTAAGTTTGAAACCTATTGGAAATTTGTTTGTAATTATAACATGAGCAACATAAATACAATAAAGTCCGCATAACACTGAATCAGCTGATTGTATTGGTTTTTTCAACAGTAGCTGATTTCCCTCGTGAATTGTTCGTCGCATATTCTTGTACACGAGGGGATAATCACATAATCGTTTACCTAGAGGATCTGCGAAGAATATCTGTCCTCCAGCTTGAGCAAAAAGCAACCAGTGGGTTCCAGGTTGATCCGATGGTGAGGCATTCATAATCATGAACGTATTATCGTTTTTCAGTACTGAAGAGCATGGCAAATCTGCCGGAAAAACACCTCTAAAGCGATGTTTCAAATGTTTACAACGGTTAATAATTTCTACTAGTTGAAGATTATCCATGTCTATCTTAGGTCATAAGAGTGTTTTTGGTAATTTTTCTATCTGAACGCACATAAACTGTTGATGCACGCTCTCCCATAAACAATAACTCGACGTTATTAGCGAGACCTGCGTCAAACTTGAGTTCGAGCGAAATAGTGCAATTGGTCAATTCAGGATGAATAAAATCGTGTGAAGCCTCCTGAGTAGACGTGAGATCAAAAGCCATAATATAATGATTATCATAATTAGCGAGACTGATTCCATGACTAGAGTTTAAAACAAAATCAAGAGCCTCAAGCGTATTGTAATAAATTCTTTTATTGTCTGATGTTGAGATGGGAGTTCCGGCAATGGGTAGACCGTTTCTGTAAACAATGATCTCATTCAACCCAAATTTCTGGTAATGAAAAGGGTTTGTTCTATTAGTACCCAAATATGCTTCGTTTATGCTCATTGCTACTATCATTCTTCGAACAGGTTCTTTTGCAAAAACATCCTCTTGTCGCCAGCTTTGTACTCCTGCAGTTGCGAGAAACGTTTTTGGTACTACTTCGATGTAATTGTAAATTGCCGGGTTCTTCAACAAAGTTTTTTCTATTGATGAGAGAACATAGTCAGTCACAGTCATCTTTCTGACATAGAGGTTAGCTTCGATTATTTGGACCTTGTAGTGTTTAGCTGCATCTTCAGATATGACAACAAAATCATTAGGAGAACGTCTAAGAGACAATCTTATTGTCACACCGCTAAGTAGATGCTTGTCACACGACAAAAAATCGCAAGCAATTTTACCAAATAGCTTCAGCTCGCTCGAGGCCGCAACGAGACCTTTACGCTCCGTAACATCATCAGCTCTCCTTCCAGCACCGTCAATGGCTGATGGATTTTCTTCATAATAATAACCTTGACAAGCCAACCATGTTTTCTTGGCATCATTACCGTATGAAAACTCGGTCTCAATAAAGCTTTTATGGGCAAAATTAGCATTGGTAGTTGATATTTTTTCACCATTCAGAGACAGTGTACACTCAGAAAATAATGAAGATAAAGGATTGTTAACAAAATACGGCGTATCTCTGTTTGCCGCCTCTGTAGCATGTGTTCGAAGCACGTTTCCATTGCTTCGAACAATTCGTGCAACTATTTCCAAACGAGTACGTTGAAGATCGATGAAATTATTTCTGTCGCCGAGTACTTCAAACTCTAGCATAGGACCATCAGGGGAGTAGGAAGGTCCAATTTTTTGGGTGAATGCATTTTCAAAAGTGACAAGCAAAGGCGGTTTCTCAAATAAGTCCAAGGAGCTGTGAGTTGCTTCACTCGGGATTAAATTAGAAATCATTTTTAACCCTTGTAAAGAAATCGGAGCGACTTCTCTGTGCAGTTCGTTTTCTGGGAATGACGCGTCTCGTTTTTCGTTTAAACGCCGTCGTTCTTTTCGGATGACTTTTCCGAGATCTACTTCCTCCTCCTACTTGCTTTTTGATTGTTTTTCTAACGGTGCTTTTGAGTGCCTGCTTAGGACTTTTTCTTTTTGTTGCAACTTCTATCAGTTCTGGAGCTGCCTGAAGAAGTAGTTCTTTTCCGATTTTTTTAGCCGCGGGTATCACAAATTTTCGAGCCAGTGGAAGTGCGACTCTTCCTATTCCCAAGGCTAATGCACCGAAGCCACTGCCTCGTTGTCTATAATGCCCCGAGAAATGTGGTAGGTTTGCTTGGTTGTGGTAATATGAATCCATTTTGATCAATTGCTAAACTTTTGAAATTTCAAAGTCAGAACAACTTTTCCCCCTCCAGCGAAAGGAACAAGTCCTCCAGTTTCTGTGCGCAAGTTCACAGAAATATTGGAAATATTATTGACCAAAAGTTTTTTAAAATCCAAATTACTAAACACTTTACGATGATTCGGTTCAATTGTACATGCGTAACCGTTTTTCACTCGACGATTTGTATCAATGACTCGTAAAAGGGGTGCTTTTGTGTCTCCGACTATTTGATAATGAATTATGTCCAGATAAATAAACATAAGCTGAGTACCAGCGCATACATCAACGGGATAGTCAGCAATAAGATCTTGGGTAGAGAATGTGCTATGTTTCGTGCTTCCTTGTTTGTAACCTATATGATAACCAGTTCCATCTCTGACGCCTTTGAATCCAAGTAGACTAGGAATTTGCGGGCTTGAAAAAGTTATACCTTCCCAATAATGCAGCCATAAGGAAAGATGTTTGGTTATTGGATCTATTACGTAATCCAATTTCTCTAATTCTGTCTTTCGACGAATCTCGTCCAGTATTTGATCAATGCTCGTATATTCTCCTTTTGTTAATTTTGCTGTTTCTCCAAGGTAAGGTCTGGAGATCTTGTCTTTCTCAACTTTCATGCTTGCTATAACCCGATCTTTTTTGTAGTACACAATGTTGTTGTCAGTTACGTTGTTTATCTGAGTAGGGAAGGTAATTTCTGTAACTGCTACTCTCCATTCACCTTGCAAATTTATTTCTTCACTCAGGAGATTTTTGAAGTTGGCCAGAGTGTTATCCTTAAAAACGTTCATTGATGCAGATGAAACTAGGGTAATTGTGAAGGAAGGGGGAACATTATGGGTGAAAAGACTGTCGGAAGTGCCCTCAGTCATGATTGTCCTTCTCCAGAACGCGAATCAGTTCAGACTCGTAAAATTTTCCCTCAATCGGTTCTCTGTTAGAATCAATCAAATTGTATGTTGGGGGATTTCGTGTTGGTATGTCAAAAACTTCAAACACTTCATCGGTGAACGATTGTTTGTAACCCTTGCGAAAACGTATGTCTACTTTGGCAAGTCTAACATAATCACCAACATAAAGCTTTGGACGTCGAACTAACTTCAAAGACTGTTCTGCTCTTAATGAAATCAGGCGAGGAACATCTTTTTTAGTTACTTTATTTGGTGCAAGATTTGTGACACGATTTGTTCTCGAATTAATTGCATTGACAAAATCTTGCAATTTGTCAATGTATGAGTAAGTCCATTTATCCTCCAAGTACTTATAAATAAGATTTTTCAAGGAACGGATATTTCTCTCAGCGAATGCGGACTTTTTCTCGCTCTCTGTGCTATATGTGTTTATGCCTTTCTTTTTACATAATGCTTCGAAGGACCCTTTAAACTCTGTGCCCTTGTCCACCCATACTTTTTCCGGTTGTTTTGTCGTTATCATTAGTTTGAACGCTTCTGCTGTTGTAGTAGCATACTTTGATTTCAAGGGTTGCACTCTGAGATAGCGGGACATGCAGTCAACTGCAACAAGCAGATACTTAACATCATGGTTGTACTGGGCAAGTTTATCAACAAAGGCCAGATCTAATGACCAGATTTCGTCGATATCGTAAACTATGACCTTGAGTCGCGGCGTTTTTCGGATCACAGTTCGATATTTTGTGTAAGCAGGTTCAGTATGAAGGAAATGTTTAACTTTCTTTCGCGACAAATTGCTTGCTTTTATCAAGTTGTTCACACTACCAAATAACGCGGGACCTTTGTCACTGTATTTAGTTTTCAACAATTTTTCTTCAATCTTGGTAATTTTCCCATTGTTTTGTTTGCGCCTTCGTCTTTTCTGACGTTGGAGAATCTGAATCGTTATGGGGCGTTCCGTATGAGTCAGAGCCTTCTTCTGACTCTTTTTCACGTTTTTGGTTTTGGGTTTTTCTATTACCGCTGAGACTTTTTCGTTTGTGTTTTTTACTTCTCTTAAGGTTTGCACTACTTTTTTCCTGCCAAGTGGGCGATGTTGAGCGGGTTCTTGAGGGTCCGGGTTCTCGTTTCTCTTGAGCGTTAAAAGACGCTGACTGAACCGCGTGTTTGGCATTTCGATTTATTACCAGGTTTTCATTCAAGTTGAGAGCAGTTAAAATGTTAATGAACGCCGGATTGTGTAGTTTTTTCGTTGGTTGTTGTATGTCGTATAAAAATATTGTAGCTTTAAGTCCTGTTGGTACTTTATCTACATATATCACCTCATTGTCATGGTTTATGGTTACTCTTTCTGAATTTTCTATAATTTCAAGTACGGTTTTTGCTCTAACAAATTTTTTGTCTTCTAAAACTTGTAACTGTCCTAAAATGCTTTCGGTCTGTCTATTGTGTTTCTCTTCTAGTTTTTCGTCTTTAACACGTTCGACCGGTACTTCTTCATCGTCCGTTAACAGTTTAAGCTGTTCTTGTTGGGGCTCAACATTATCCGTAAATGTTTCCTTCGTTGCAGTAGTCTTACTAGTTTGTGGAGGTAATTGGGGTCTAAGCCGGTTAAGATAGGACAGTTGAGCATTTTTATGTTTAATATTATTATCATGAAGAACACGTGCAGCATGTGGCTGCTCTTTAACATATAAATGTTTCGGAATTAGAATGAATTCTTCAGCAGTCATCATTAAGTTGTGAGGTACTTGTAACAAAAATAAAGTATTTGTCGAACTAAATGGAAGCCTTCTTTACTCAAAATAATCGCACGTTTTTTGACAACACTGGTTTTTGGAGTTAATAAGTATTTGTATGCTGTCTCGAATCGTTCGATGTTTGCGATTTTAACGGGTACGTTTCCATTGACTACATTGAGCAAACATTCACAAACAAGTGTTATGATCTCACGATTTGAAGTTTTTCTAATTAATCTTCTTAGCTGGTCAGGTTTCAGTTGTACCATATGCCGCAGAATAGATAAGTTTTTCTTTTTCATTTGTGATTGGAGTAGTTTCTGCTTCAGATAAGGGTAAATAAAAAACTGTTGGCCCAGGTGGTGTGATATTTGAACAATATCTCAAACAATCTGATGTACGGGGGTCCAAGTCGATTAGAAGATGTCCAAAAGAGTCTCTGGTAGCTAATTCGTAACAGTTTCTCAAAAATTTTGATAAATTCAATTGTCTTCCTAATAGATCTAGTTGCTGAACGTCGCGAGGCGATTTGAACAGAATGATGTGTGAAGTGTTCAAATCAATCGTACGCGACCATCGACTTTGTTGAAACAAGTTATGCTTAACATATATTACATCTATCCCTCTATGTCTACCCGCTGTCGCTAACCTAACAAATTCCTTGTCATTATAGATGTCTTCACATGAATCATCGAAAACTAGAAGAACATTTTCTAATTTTCTCACAGATTCGAATCCGTCGAATTTCATGAACTCCATATTCACTTCGCGAGAAGACACTTTTTCTGAGAATGCAGGTTGCATCTCTTTGTAAAGATATAGAACGGTTCCAAATTTAGGGTAAAAAGTATTTCCCATCAGAAGTTTCAAAATTAACTCAGTTTTCCCGGATCCTGAAGGTCCCACTATCGCCATAAAAATTCTTGTCGAAGTATCAATCACTTTATTCATATTCTTGGGTTTGGTAGTACGTAACCAACCAAGCCTGATAAAATCGAGAACCAAACTGACGTTTCTTCGCAACTTAATTTAGTGAAAGAAAGTTTGAGAATGCAGAAAGTTAGTAAAATTAGAATTACTACCATTTGCGCAACAAAAACTACTTCAGACCTTGGCAAAGTTACATTGTTACAAAACTTCCATGATTTTTTTTCACTGTTTGTCTCGTTATAAACAAACTCTGTTACTAATGTTGCGTCAGGTTCATCTACTGCTGTTGTTGCTTCTGACATTTGAGAAACTATTTATTCTACAGACTGCGTTAGACTTTTTCTCTCTGCGAATGAAGCTTGTAAAAAATTAAATTACTTTTGAGAACAGTAAAAAATTTCATAACGTGTGAAATCTCTATCATTTATGTCATGCATTTCTAAAACAAAGTTTGCTGGGATATTTGCGGTTTTTTTGTAGTACATTATTTTCTTCACAGTATCCTCTTTCACAATCGTCTTAATCTCATCTGGCAATTCACTGCTGTTTAGATCCATCTGAACTCCTGGCTGACGTTTGGGTACTAAGACTAGTTCGGGAAGACATACTCCTCGCTTGCTGGCTAACATTTCTGATAAACTTGAATCTCTGGAAGTATACAAATTGATCAATAACTGGAAAAAACCTCTTCAACGTAGACAACTCTTCTTCGGAAATTATTATTTGCTCCTTCCTCTGAACAATTTGGCCACTGCAATCAATACGCTCTATTCTCGTTAATGAAATTTTAATATCACCCTCTGGAGTCATCCACGCACAAAGCATTGAATTTGGTGATAGGTATGTCTCCACTTTCGCTGATCTCTCGCTGTTGTTCATTTTTCAACCAATCATAAAAAACCTTGGTTTTCTTCAAGGCACAATGATTCCTGGAGTTGTAATGTGGAATATGTTTATTGCAACTTGGATAATTTTTAAAACATAAGTTTTCAACCCGAGGACAGCCCAAATCATCTAGGTTTTCAATCTTTCGGTCCAAGTACTTGGCCAAAAATTCTGTCTTTTCTTTTCCTTTAGCGTAAAAAACGGCACCAGGATTTCTCAGCACAAAACTCTGAAGTATTTGATTCAAGTTTATATAAAGATAATCACCGTTTTCCCAATGGAGACCGTGTAAATAATTAGTTAACCAGTTGTAAGCTTTTTGTTCAAGCTTTGGTAGTATATTGAAATTCACTGGAGGTAGGAAAATGAGTCGATCGCTGTAGTCTGAAGTTGTTATTGCTAATTCTTTAACCACAAAGGCGTTTTTCTTGTAACGAAAGCCTTCCACATCAAGCACAACTGATCTCTCGCCTAGCATTCTAGTAAATGATAAACTTCTGGTTTTTTCAACTTAATGAAAAGGCAGAACGCTATTCCACTCAAATGTCCCAATAAGCTGTTGTTACAGTTCCAGGGCAACATGTAACAGTACGTGGGACCCTGTTGATAAAATTCGTGTATAAATCCGGCCGCATCGTGCAAAATAGCGTGCAATCGTAAAATTTTGGAATTTTTCAAATATTTGTCCAAGGAAGAGTTATCAATACCAATCAAGCCACCATAAGGTCTCAACTTAATTAAAATGTCGTAGTTAAGGTTATCAGAACTAACAAAAAACAGAGAACATGCAGCTAGAAAATAGTTGCGTCGGTTAGAATTATCAGGATAAGTTTGTTTCAAAGACGTATAAATTTCGTGAATTATTTTCAAATCAATAGGAGTTACTCTGCTTTTTTGCAATTTCATTATTTATTTTTTCCAACACCTCTCCAACCTGCTGAATTTCAAGCCAGTGGAAATAAAAGTGACCTTGCAAATACCATTTAGACTCATTAAGATAACGGTGGTAAATAATTAAATAAACCACCGGAAGTTTTTTGTATTTTGATAGCTTGTTGAAACATAGACGGATTTTTCTCTCCAAGTCTTTATCAACCCATAATGAGTTAAAGTCAAACGAATAGTCGAAAACGTTTTCATAATCAGCAATATTCAAATCGCTCACAGTGCCATACTTTTGTTTTGTAGAAATGCACCAAGAGATTTGTTGAAGCTCACTCAAATAAAATTGTTCTTTGAAAATCAACTCGTATTCTTTCTTTGAAATTTCCTTTGCCCTTTCGAGGAAGACGACGTAGCGTTCATTACATAATTTGAAAAATGAGTTTTTTTCTGCGGTTGAAAACACTCTTAATTGTAAATGTTCATTATCAATATCTTCAGTACACCAAGTTCCCTCTAATTTCATTTTTCTTATTTCAAAATTTGACAATTTTATCATTTGGTATATTTTGCCCAGAAACGGCCGCCGCCTTTTGAGAGTAATTTCAATTTACTGCCTTTTCACCATAAAATTTAGGTCAAGTTAAGGAATTAGTTTACTGCTGCCAACAGTTAAGCTACGCTGCCAAAATGGCCGGCGAATTTTTATTATATACCATAAAAGTCAATTCCCCGTTCACTAACAAATTTCAACTAGGTCGAAAGTTCATTTACCCTAAACAAGCATAACAATTAATATGATTCATATAATTAATCAGGACCAATAATTAGGACCCCAAAATTTGGAATTAGAAAGATTTTTGTATCGTGTCCCTTGTTGTTAAGCTAAACTTAGCAAGATCCTAAGTAGGGGGTCTTCTGCTTTTTGGGTGGAAAATCTCTTTCGTTTACAAAATCCTAGGATGAGGGTCCTCCAAAAAATTAAGGACCCCTTTCCTAGGATTTTGCTTTACGTGAGGACCCCCCCCTTAGGAAGGACCCCCCCCCCCCCCCTTAGGATCCGGGACACGATACAATACTACTGCCCTGAAGGATTCCTGGATTTGGTTTGCCCCACGCATCGAACACTTTCAGAGCATCTACATTCCTTTTACTGTAGTGTTCTGCTATCAACAGATTGTCACCTTTGCACTTGCCCGAAATGTTCATGTTGCTTTGATCGAGATGTAGAAATGTAGAAATCAATTGCATGGCGTCGAAGTTTTCCAGGACATCGAATGCTTCCGCCTCGACTGACAGCAACTCGATCGAAGTGGCGCCAACAATAGTCAAAAAAGGGAAAACAAGGAATATCTTCATAACACTCATTATACTTATAGAGTACCAACAAATCATAAGAGACTGATTGCTAGATGCTACATCTGCTTGTTTACAGAGCTATTGGAACGAAAATACTTTAGATGGAGATGCGTTAGCGAAGGTGTTTTGTAATAGAGACTGGTCAATATTTGATTCTCATGAGTTTTGATTTCATTTCATTTTACTTTATTCACATTGAATGCCTTTCCTTAGACAAAAACAATTCATCAGGTGGACCAAGTTACAAAACAACAAACAATGGCTGAATATCAAACAACTTAGTGTAAACAGTTTCGAAACCCATCTCTCAACTTTAAACTTTTGCCATTTCGTCTGTCTAAATAAAGGTTAAATTCGCATTATGTGAATTACAATATTTATAAAGCATTAAGACAATTATTCAAAAATTCAAATTGAGTAATTAGCAAAACAAACAACTGAATAACTCTATACACATAACCAAAAATGGAAGCTACACATATTTACATGATGATAATTTATAATCCTTATTGCACCATATGAGAAGAGAAATACAAGCATTTCCTGTGCAGCAACATAGTCCTCTTCCTTAGAACACTTGACACGATCACTTGAAAATGTACTAACACTAGCCAGCAGTAAAGCAGCTACAGATGGTATTAAATTGTCGATGCTGTGCCTTGAAAAAAAAACCAAAAGAGCACTTTTATTTGCGGGCTGGAAAACAGAAGTTTGCATAACGAACTTAAAAAAAGAAAGGGCCGAAAGACAGTTGGAAAAGAGTCATGAACGCCAGGAACTAGAGAAAAAATTATGACTTGTTTTTTTTTTGAAAAAAAACTTTAACTTGAAAACTTCAAAAAAAAACTTTCAAGCTCTTTGAGTTTCAAGAATAATTGATGATTTATCTTTTTTCAATAAAATTAACCAATTTGAGAAAAAACGGATCAATAGGTTATGAGTTATTGCTAGAGGTATCATACTCATAGAGTAATTTCAAATAAGGCACACCGTCTGTTCGTCACGCTATCTTATTTTCGGCAGGATATTCGTGCAACTTCTTAGTCTAATACCAATCTTAATACTCTTATATCTCCTAGTCGCAATAGATCTAGTGTATAATGGTATTCGCGAGTTAGGTTTATGGAACTTGTTCCAAAGGAGAACAACTGTCTTCTAAGATTTGTTCAAATTCTTCTGTTGCTGAAACTACAAAAAGTTTCAGCACTACAAATAATTGTCAGCGTTAGTTATGGATCATGATTGGTTAGAAAGGAATATTTTATCGTGATAGTTTTATCAAGAATATAATTGGTTATAAATACTTGTTTTAAACTGGTTCCAGTTAGCTTTTTACTCCGCTGGGAAATCTGATAATTGAAATACCAATTCGAAACTAGACCTTTATTTGACCTTTGAGCTTTTGCTATTCAATAGTCGAGTTTGCCTTCCTTCCAGCAAAAAAAAGAAATGGATTTAAAAAGAAATCAAAAGTCCAACAGCGAAAAAAATCAAACTTTAGCGTGAACAAGCTTAATTAATTTTTCCTGAAAACAAAAACAAGGAAAAAATTCACCAAGACCTATATAAGAGTATTCACTACTTTCATGTTTATTAATTAATGCTGGAATTAAATTTTGAGATATAGTCTCAAATTTCAGAGCCCAGCAGATTAGCTTGTTATATAAATATTCTTATCCCAGCTGGAACCACGCGGTTCAAATCAGTTGCCTGAGTGTGAAGCAACATTTCTCACACAGAGACAAAGCCTCCAGGAGCATTAAAAAGCACAACAACTGACAAATTTTCAAGTAATATATTGAAAGTAGTAAGCTGAAGACAACCACGCTAACTTTGCATGCAATCAATTAGTGTATTAAGCTAAATTGCGTTAGCATTTCAAAAAACTCGCGAGGTAATTCGAATTGGAAAATTTCTTAAATGATTTTTAAACAGCTTTATTAAAAACTGCTTTGTTCGGTTTCAATTGAAGAATCAAAAAAGCATCATCTGTGTTAGTTTATTGCTAATCAAATGTAACCTAATGCTAACCTACTAACTCATAAGTTCCACTAAAAAGTGGAACTTTTAATTGCAATTTTGGTTGAAAAAAAAAGATGCATCGTACTATCACACTACGCTAGGTTCGTGTAAACACAGTAAATTAACCAAAAAAGCAAAAATTTTTCATTGCGGTCACAACAGCAGTTCTCCGCAAAGAGCTCAAAAGCTCCTATGTTAATAAAATGGCCTTTATTTTAAGATACTGCTATGAGACCTCGTTAAGAAAGGTTCTGCGAAGATGACAAGGCTACGTTTGATGTGCACAGTCAATTACATAAAAAGGTTATGACGGTGAAAGTGGAAGGAGTTCTTCGTCATTCACAACTTGAGATAATCTGTTGTTAAGTTTTCCTGCGCATAATCTATTACAACAAGACTTCACTGACGACAAACAATGCACTGCCCTGTCTTCGCATGCACCCCGCAACTTTTCTCCTTCCGACACTGCCGGTTCTGCTTGGTGGGGGAGGAGGGGTAGGTTTTCGTTCTCGTCTTCTTCGACACAGCAGCACATTGGAATGACCAGATCTTCTAGTATTATCCAGACACCCATAAGTCCAATGAACAGTTCAAGCAGGCAGAGTGTCTGAAACAGAGCAAACTTGGAACCGTTAATATTTAAAACTTCGATTGCAAGAACTATTGAGTAAAAACCGTTAATAATTATGTTATGTTTAACATTTGAACAATACGCTTCACAAAAAACCATCTCAAAATTACTTGAGTGGCACGGAAAAAAAAATCCGAAAAAATTGCGAAAACGGTTATAGAAATAAGTTCAATGTGACCTTAAGAACGTAATAAGGAATGAGATGTTCGTTGTGGCCGAAGTCAATCAGTGGCTGACTGCAGGTCAAGTTCATTGATAGCGTCTTCAGGTCATCAATGTCCAAACTCTGCGCTTCCTCCACCAATCTGAACATGCCACTCGTATTGCTTTAACGAATGAGTGAAACTCCACTAATTTGATGTATGACATTTTTCTGCGGAGGAACGAGTGAAAAAGAGCACCCTAGGCTTGCATTGGAGCAGTGCACAAGTTCGTCAATTAATCCGCGAGTACAATATTCAGTTGGTCAGTTAGGGCGAAAAATTGTACACTTAAAAGAACAAAGTTCGCGCTTTTCTGATTAGTTTAAAAAACAAACCTAAAAACATTTCATTTTGCAAAAAATCACAACTAACTTGATTCTCTTAGCAACTTCCTCGTGAGGCAGTGGTGACCCATGAAAAGTCAATCTCCAGTAATGCAGGACTGCACATGTTTTAGACTGTTCTCCATACTTATCCAGACAAGCACCATCAGATCCAAATCCCAGCGTCTCCTTTACAGTGGCAAGAAAATCTGATATGGATCCTTGTGAGATACGACCGTGTTTAGCGAACGGTTCAAGAGTTAGGGTAAGCTTCCACGCACCCACGGGTGATTCGCCAAAGAAATGCAGAGAGTTGAAGTTGAACTGCAAAAGTTGCTCATCTCTGAAAACAAAACAAAACAAAAACTGAAATACTTCTTTCGGGCATTAGAACTCAAAGCAAACTTGAAATCCTATAAATGGGTCTGAAGCTTAATGGCCTCTTTAATACGAAAAAGTACTCTTATTCAAGTTTTCTGTGCGATTTCACTTCAATAACAAACTGCTTTGTATATCAAAGCAAAGTTTGGAAATAATTAGAAAATGCACCAGAAAATCTTGAGCCAGGGACTAAAATTGAGTCTTTTTCTTAAAACCAGCCTTTCAAAACAGACATCTGCTTACAAATCGTTCTTGCGAGTGGGTATTAGACGTGATTTGGAGCCTGCTGGGGAAGTCAGCACCCCTGAGATAGCGCCTCTCGCTGGAGCCCAGGCCTTGATAGTCAGGACGACCTGTTCTATAGTGTATAAGTAGAACTCACTCGACGTTTCTTCATTTACTAAACACAATGAGGGCCTATTACCTTCAATAACCCAGCACCTCATTCAATGATAAACTCGACCTTGATGCGCTTAGCTCAAGAGGAATAATACTGAAACAATGTTTGAATAAATACCAAGAACAACTTGTCAAGTAACGAAGCTGCACTTCAACGGAAGTTTGCTTATTTGATGCCCGAACTGTACTACTTTTATAGGCTGACTGATTCGAATAGCAACTCGAATTTTCACAAAATTAACGAAAGGAGCGCTATTATCTTGCCAGAAAACTTTCAACGAACCGACGCTCTTAGAAATGCCCAAAACTGGCTGAATTTCACGCTTTTTTCATTCCAATTTTTAAACACAGGCGAAGCTGAGCTTCGCACCATTTGCAATACAAAACAAGAAAGCCGCTAAATCGAAAAAAAAGCAAAAATGTCGAAAAACTAGATCTATTCAAAAGAACAAGTCTAGTTTGAAACAAAAACATGTCAGGACAATAGAATGTGAAATAAGGATTACGTTTCAAATGGCATAATTCCCAAATGACATAAAAATGAAAAATTTCCCAAATGGCATAAATTTCATGCAACAGTTGCATTGAAAAAGTCGAGAGCAACTTTTTTGTGAAAAATGTGAGGAAATTAGTCAATTCAAATTTTGTTGACCTTTCATCTGGAAAAATTGTAGAATTTTTTTATCAAAAGCGAAAAGCATAAGATTGCGGTTATTGATAAGCGTCTTGTGCTCAAACGCATAAAATTTGTTTGGAAGCAATTAATTCCAAATACTGTTCACATGTTTTCGTTTTTGGCAAAATATTAGAATTAGATACTGAGAGAAAACGTTTAAACTACAATGAAAACTTGAAATGTATGCCATTTGGGAAAAGTTTCTTTTTTATGCCATTTGGGAATTATGCCATTTGGGAAGTTACCGAAATAAGCATCGGAAGAAGGTTTACCAAAAGTAACCAAGCCAAAAATACTTTAACAATACTTAAGATTTTAGAAATATTAAAAAAATCCCCCTCGCCCTCAACACACACAAAACTTAACTTGCTCGTCAAATGAAGCAGTATGAGGTCACTAAGCCGATATTATATAGGCCGAAACCTACTAACCTAATTTAAAAAAGTAATAACAAAAAAATCCAAAAAAAGTTGTATTAAAAACATTTAGGTCTTCAACCTCAAACCACACGCACATACGTTTCCCCTCGTCGAAAGTCGCAATATTAGACCATTAGCCGATTTATTATACGCCGAAATCTATCAAGCGGTAAGAAAAGAAAAAGGGCTGTGATGAACAACTATAATTTCTATTAAGGTTTTTAACATTTTGTGCAATCCGGCAAGAAGTTCCTGAAAAAAAGTATATTTATATATACAAACAATGTCAAGGTTAGAAAAATTACTGACAACAGAAAAAAATCAAAACCCTAAAATCAAGTAATTTAATTTGCGAACAGTAAAAAACAGCAAAAAAACTCGACGAAACATGTGCAGAAACGTGATATTTCGCGTTAGTAAAAAGTAAATCTGGTCACATTTGAGCCCAAAAACTTTGCCGTCCCAAGCGTTTTTGTTACCTCCAGGTCAATTGTTCTGGAGACGCAAAGAAATGTGAAATCAATATGAGCTGAAACTAAGACTACCATTTCTAATTTTGACCTTTTTGTGAACAAACTTATTTAGTTGAAAAATGTCTAGTACCCGATAACAGTTCCCGTATTTATGGCTGCGCTTCGCAAACACTAGCGAGAACACGACAAAAAGCAGCTTTATAAGGTGAAAAAGAAAAGGTAGAAATAAGCCTCGAATTAGTAAACCTTTGCTACGTATGGCCTTCGAAGCTGGGACCTCATAAATCGGATTCTCACGTCATGGCCTCGCAGCCACGAACGGTTAACAACCGATAAACACTAGACAAACAAAGCAGCTATATATGCTAACAAATTGCCAATGCCATGCAGCGAAAGTGGCAACATATACAAATAGACACAATAAACAAGTAATAGTTTGGAATATAACAAACTGAAGGCATCCAGAATAATGTCGCATGTAACAAATTGTAAAGCATAACACCAAATTATGTGTAAAATATGCATTTAAAAAATTGCGAGATATATTGAGTTAGAAAATATCTGAAAGCGAAGTTTTTTGATTGTTACGTTGAGTTAGAAAATATCGAGTTAGAAAATATCTGAAATCGAAGTTTTATGATTGTTATGTTGCTTGAAACAAACAGCTTTTTTCGGTTCATTTTGAAATTACAAAGAAGCGAAGCTTCACTTCGCAAACACTATCGAGAACACAACAAAAAACAGCTCTAGAAAATTCTAAAAAAAACAAAATACAAATAAGCCTCGAATTAGCAAAAATTCGACTAGGTCTAGGATTTGATATGCGACCTACTGCAATCAAGAATATTTGCTAACCAGGCACTAACCGCTAAATCATGAGCTTTTCTCACGCACTAACCACCGACAAACACTAGTCACGAATAAAGCAGCTACATATGATAATAAATTGCCAATGCATTTCAGCAAAAGTGGCACCAAATACAAATAGACTCAATTTTTCGAGTATTAATTGTGAATATAACAAGCTGAAGGCATCCACACCAAATTTGCGTGAAGCAAATTGCAAAGCATAAAGCCACATGATGTATAAATTATGCATTTAAAAATATTGCGAGATATATTGAGTTAGAAAAATTCGGAGATAGAGTTTTCATGATTTTTGTTGTTTTTCGGTTCATTTGATAAATTAAAAATGCTGTGTTGATTTATTGCTTTTCGAATGTCAAAGCACACGCTATGAAGAAGCTGTAAAGGTGCCCCAAAATTGGCACCAAGATTTGCGACTTAGGTTAGAAAAAAAGTAGTAGTATAACACTAACGCTCACTAAAGTTGCTAGTGTAATTATAAATTTGGATTGGGAAACTTAATTTTCGAGCGTGTGGCCATGAAAGATTTGCTCTAACAGAAGGACTTACGGTTGTAGGTGACTTCTAGCTCATCGTGAACTGTGAATTTCAAATCACCATCTCCATTCAAAACCGGTGTAGAAAATATCGTCATCCAGGGAACTCCGGGCCATACCAAAGCCGCTTTGACCAGTCTAGTTGCAGATAGGATTCCGAAACCGTGTTTGTTCGTGTGGTACAGCCCGGCTCCATTCAATGACCACGGTTCGCTCACTTCGGCTGTCATCATTGCCACATGTCGACTAGTTAATGCTGTTATCCAGAACACGTCGCGCACAATCAAACAAGGACGCGCTTCGAGAACGAGACCTAGATGAGTTTTATTTGATTAACTCAAATATGTTTCAAGATCAATGAACAGCCAAATTCTAAGAATATAAGCACGAAGACGTCACTTTCGAATCAAGGTGAAAAACAATTTAACTGAATTGAACAGATGAGCAATCATTAGCAATTCGTTCGTTGCCAAAAAAGCACAATTTGAAATACTTTCTAGGAACAACCTCGGAAAGGAAGCTTACTGGAGGGTATCTTAACAAAAACTTTATTATGTAATTAATGTTATCTGGTTGAAAGAGGCCTTTTTATTGAGGGCGACTTTCATTAAGGGTGCCTCATAGTACTTGTCATAGACACAGAGGCAAAGCGGATCTTCGCACCATTTGCGATTCAAGATGAAAATAACAGTTCAAGCTAACAGACAGGAAAAAAGCCACTAAGTCCGAAACAAATTTAAAAAAACTCAAATACACAACAAAAAAATCAAAATGTTGTCTGAAATCATGATTTATTTGCGGAAAAATTTCCAGAAACACAATCGACGGTGTTTAATGAAATTTCAAAATTATTTATCGAGCGGCAACTGAGCCGACAAAATTTAAACAATTTCCCGTAGAACCGAAAATAAAATTATTGGCATGAAAATTATAGATCTATTTTAAGCATTTTAGCATTTTGTGCAATCCGAAATGAAGCAATCCAAAAAGTTATGCTTCCCCTGAAACGACCCTAAATTAGGTCACCAAGCCGATAGAAATAAGCAGAAGTCAATTAAGCTGAAAAAAGTTTTAAAGCAAAAAAAAGCGAAGTAAACGAAGTCATGGTTGGTAAAATTAAACATTGCATGAGTAATTCAAAGCACTTTGTTATGTAAAATCGCGTACAAACAGAGCAATTCTACGATGTGGCAACTAAGACGACAAAACATAAGCATACAAATCATAGGCCGACAATTGTTTTTGGAAAGGAATATTTTTCCAGTGTGAAAAAAAACCTAGGTCAGATTCGAACCCACAACCTCTGCTTCCCAGGCGTATTTTTCACCTCCAGGTTAAGTGTCTCAGATGCATGAAAACTTAAATTCTTAATGAACCTAGATACTAATGATTATGTTAAACAAATTGTTAACCCGGAAAAATCTATAATCGCTGTTGAGATTTGAAGTGATTTATAATTAATCTGGATCAGTTCGTTTTTCGAAAGAAGCTTTTGAAACATAAAAGGTATCTAATTTGTTTGAGAGTGCTTTTTGTTAGAATTATTCACGAATAAAAGCGTTTCTCTAAATTGAGAGCTTTTTCTAATCGGGACGGCTCTGTGGTCATGAAAAAACGTAAGCAATAATGGCAATACTGCAATCTATTCCAATGTTTTTTTCCGCATAGTACTCACTGTATATGCCAGCAGCTAGGGGTGCAGACGCTGATGTTCCAGAAAACGAATCGGTACACCCAGTTCCTAGACCCAACAACCAGTCAGTAGTAGTCTAAAACAAACAGCAGTAAAGAAAACATAACTAACAGGCAAATAGAGAAGTTGTAGGATTCAGGAAAAAGAATCAGCCATCCGACATTGAAAAAGTTTCCATAAAATCCAGAAACAAAAAAACTGCTGATGGAAAATATTTTGGAGTATATTTTATGGCAGACAATTTTGCGATACAACTTATCGATTTTGCGACAACATGATCAAAAGATAATTTTTTATTCCACTGGGACATCCACTTTTGAATCTTACAACCAATCTCGTTTTTCTTTGAACCATTTGTAATTTTTTTATTGAGAGAATAATCTGCCTGAAAAAAGCATGACAAGCTTGATAAATAAACTCAAGCATGGCAAGTTTTATAATTCTTTAAACACGTCCTAATATGTGTCTTCATTGCCGCTCAATCAACATGGCCAACAAACAGCCGGAAAAATGTCAATGAACTCAAGGAAACAGAATATATACTGGCTTGCTTCTATTGAAAACACTCCCAGAAAAAATATGGCATTAAAACTGAATTTCAATTAAAACTTATTTTTTGATAAAATTAACCTAATTTGAGAAAACTGGATAAATAGACAAAATTTATATTTTGCTGGGAAATCTGATAATTAAAATCATGTTCAAAATTGGCAGTTGATCACGTTTTATGTGCTCTTTATAAATTCACTTTTCGATAGTGGAGTTCGCCTTCCTTCCTTTTAAGTAAATGAACTGAACCTAAAAATCAAAAAGTCAAACCGCGAAAATGTGGACTTTTCCTCAAAAAAATCATCACGACCTATATACGAGTCTTCACAACGTTGATTGATTCTTACAAAATTGACCTTTACATGTTTGAAAAAATGTTGAAAATATGATTTATATGTTCATCTCGATATGGATAAGTTCATTTTGAGAAAAACAGGCCTACTAAAACAATTGTCATTGTTTAATTCAAACCGAAAGATAACTTACCAAAAAAAATCGGACTTTTAACCAACCTAAAAACAACAACCTCAAAAATATAGTGTAATTAAAACTCAGATATCCGGAAAATACATCAGTAATCAAAATCCTAGAGTTGAACAAATGATTCACGTGTTCTTGTTGAACAAGTTGTCAAATTGAAAACTGATTACTCTTGTTGTTCCGACCATTTGAAAAATGGGGGAGAACTTTGTATTCGGGCATGCAATCAGCTACCACAAACAACCAGCGCAATGGGTCGAGTGATATGTCACATAAAATCACTTTCAGTCGTGATTTGAAAAGATTTCCTCAGTGTCGAGAAAAACCGTTGTGAAATTTTTGATATTTGTTTCGAGCTAATAAGGTGAGCTTAATAATGCTTAATTTGTTAAGCCGTAGGAACTTAGTTCACTTGATTAAAACTAGTTTTTGATGTATTTAGCGCCATTTTCGGGATCAAAAACTTCAATAATTCAAAAAATTTCTTCAAAATTTCGAATTTTTTTAAATTATTTCTTTCGTTGAGGTCTTATCACACAGCGCAGAAAAAACTACACTAATTTAAAAAAACTTTAGTTGTATTTTTCACACAGAGGTGAAGCTGTGCTCCGCAAACACTAGCAAGAACCGGACAAAAAGCAACTATATAAAGTTGAAGAGGAAAAATTAGAAATTAGCCTCGAATTAGTAAAAATTCGGCTTTGTCTCGGATTCGAACCTGCGACATACTGCAACCTAGAAATTATGAGTCTCACGTACTACCTACTCAGCCACGGACACTTAATTAATGACAAACACTAGCCAGAAATAAAGCAGAGAACAGATGCTATGCAATTTCCAATCCTACAGTTAAATTTCTATATAAGTGAACACTTTGAATTAACACTTTCATTTGCGAGTTAGGTTAGAAAAAAGGCACATATTGACTATAGTGGGAACATTCTGTGCTACTTGGATAGTAACTGGCTATGCTTGTATATATTGTAGCGATGACACACGTACCACTCCAGGACTGAAAGGAACGGTATACGAGTCTCCTCCACTGTATGCCAGACCCAGCAGACCAGAGCAACTCTCGCAGTAACCAGGAACTTGATCATGACTGTCAATGGCACCTGGGCAATATTCAAATGACTTTTCTTTTTCATCTAAACAGCTTCATCTTTGTATCCCTTTTTCAATCGCCCTATTTTTGCATTTGAAATTGGAGAAATAAATCACATTTTACCTTAAAATTCATTCACATCTTAATACCTTTGATTTGACTGTAATCTTCATTTAGAAGAGCTTCAGCGTACAACTGAAAAAAAAATCTTCCATGGACAAACCAATGGTTAGAGTGTACACAGAGGAGGCGTATCCGTCGAATGCACAGGAGTCTTCGTAGGAAGCACCGTTGCCACTTGCTACCACAATCAAAGCACCTCTTCCATTGCGTCCCACATTGGCCGCATAAATCATGGCCTCCTAGAAAGGAAATGAGTACGTTGAAACATGCGGCAGATTAACAACTTAAGCCAGATTTCCTCACTTTGGAGTGGAAGAAATAGAGTAAGTTGGTTTAATCAACTAAAAAATCACCTCGCACCCAGTAGCCGGACGAGAAGAGAATAGGAGAGTAGAAAGAAGAATTAGCCCTCGACGTGTTCACGAGTATGCATTGGTTCATTCAATCAATCACCCATTACCAACTGACACCGAACAGGTCAAGAGATCTAATCAAGAGACAGAAGAGTAACAGAAGTCAAAGGTGCAACAGAGTTATCTAAGATCATTGAAACAGAGTATTCAAGTCAGAACCGCACTCTGGAACCTAAACCCTTGATAACCTAAAACTATTCATCCACGAAGAGAAGCACTACCATACGAGCTGTTCAGCTCTTTACGAATAACCCTTTCCCCTACTTAACATGAAGACATTTAGAGAAACCGCATTTCATCGCATTTCAGATCAGGTTTCAAGTGAGTTAATTGTCACCCTTAATGTTCATCCCATCAGGGCCATTACAATTATGTTAATCTATTCTTACCTTGGTGAGTTTATGAGGGCCGTCAATAACTGTTCCATTGTCTTTTGGACCCCAGGAACAGCTGTAGATATCGTTGCTATGAAACCCAACATGGTAAGCACGGGATTCTAATGCATCAGTGATTACTCCATCAAGCACGCGGATACCTAAGATAGACAAAAACTTTTTACACTCAAAGAATAACTCGCACAGATGTTTATTTTTTTACGCTTTGCATTCAAAAATTGTGTTTGCCAGCGCCTCACAAGATTCATAAAGCATGCAGATGACTTGCCTCCAATTTTGGAGCGGGGAGCAACGCCGACGCCACACACATTGTTTGCAACAGCTCCAATCAACCCTGCACACCTGTAAACAACAAAAAAATTAAATCATACGACTAGGTTTAAGAAATCTGCATATGAAGACAGTGCCATCCCCCATATTCTGATGTTCAGTAGTTCGACCTTACATCAGCCATCATTATAAACTGAGCAGTCATTGCTTAGTGCGATCTGACAACTTGGATACCTACCGATAAGATAGCAAAAAATGATCGACCAAAATGTGGAACTCGGGAAAACTTTCTAAATGGATACTTCTAGGTGACACGTTTTTTCCGATCACACAAAATTCTGTATGGAAAAGCAAAGCTAGCAGGAATTTCGTGCGATGCAATCATAGAGCCGATTTATCCCGCAGAGTAGCCAAATTCATAAGCCATGTCGGGAACTGACCGTGTCCCGTGATGATTGCCATTCTCAATGTCCAGTCTAGGTGTTGGATCCCCATCTTCTCCATTGAGATCATAGCTGCATTTCCAACACTATACAAAACAATCCATTTATTCTACTGGCTGTTAAAACAAAATCTAGGCTCAAAAATCATGACAGAATTTTCATATAACTTAGTCAATGTTCCCTAGTACCAAGTGTTTGACCTTTTTGCGATAGCGGGAAACTTACTTTTTATAAGCTCAATACGGATATCCGAGAAAAGGCAGCACATTCAAAATAAATAACTGAGATCCAAAGTGAGCAAAAAAAATAAAATTGGGACACAATTGATTGACATAAAATCCATATCCCCGATATTAAATTGGTATCTGAGGAAAACCTTATTGAGATGCTTAATTTAACAACTCCAAACTAATGACATTCTAGGCTATTTAAATCAGTCTAGAAAATGTGCATCAACCTAACTTGTATGTGAAGCGGATTTTTACGCATGACAAGAGAGAAATTAAAATAAGTTTTGGTCTGAACATTTAATGACAAGGAGATGTATGTCACCTAAATCTCAATTTATGATGGCGCTCTCGTCTTATCAGTTCTTTGCCAGGAGTATCATATTTAATTCTTCCAGTATAAAAACATAAAAATTTTTGCTAAAAAATCATAAATGAAGTGGCTCACAAAGTTGTCTTGGATGTCTGGGTTCTCCCACTCCACTCCGTCGTCAATGATGGCGACGTGAGTGTTGTCTCCCAGAATGCCTGCTTCCCACACCTCCCAGCACTCCACATCATTGCCAGGCACTAATCTATTGACCTACAACACAAGTGCTTTCTTTTATAAACGTTTCTGCAGTTTTTAAAGGGATACAGTCGAATATAAAAACGGTGTCGCATTACTATTGGCAACTGAAAAGTTCTTCAAACTCAAGGCTGTATCACTCAAAGTCAAAACACAATTAAGATTGTTTGTATTCTCAGCAATTGTTATCGAAGAAATAATTGACACAAATCCATCCATTATTAGCGGAAAACACAATAATGGAGTTCATGCTCACTTGTCAATACTCCCATTTTGAAAAGATAGGCAACGAGATCAGCTAACTGCTTCATGTCTACCTTTTTTATTATCAAAGAAACTTAAAAAATAAATAAAACACTTTTTATCCACTTGTTTAAGCAAAAATATGATTGATACATTCTCTATTTATATATTCTGTATGAGATTTTCAATTCAACTTCCAGTAAAAAAAAAACCTATTTATTCTGGGTTGCAAACAAGAAACATCACCAAAAGATGCCTATAAAATGCATCCCGTTAATACCCACTGAGAATTCAGAAAATTACGTCCATTTTTGGAGCTAGAAGTCAAGCACGTTTCTTGTGACTGTTACATTTTAGTGTTAATAAGAGGGCTTTGCCTTACTTTTAACCGAAAAAACTCCAACCGCGAAAAATAGAGCATGAACACATTTTAAGACTCGTCCTTTAAAAAATCATCAGGACCTATTGAGTTAGGACCGAGTTGGTTAACTCATAGAGTAATTTCGGATAGGGTACACCGTCTGCTCGTCACGCTATCTTATTTTCGGCCGGATAGATTCGTGCAACTTCTTAGTCTAATACCGATCCTAATCTTACTCTTATACTATCTAGTCTCAGGTTGTTTAACTAGTCTCTGCTAGGCTCAATAGATCTAGGGTATACTGGTTTTATTGCGGCTGCTGAAGTGCTCGGGAGAGTCCAACTAATTTCTAAGTTAAATTCAAATCTCTCTGGTGCTGAAATTACAAGTAACTTCAGCACTTACAAATAAGTGGGTTGTTAGTTAGATGGATCATGATTGGTTAATATTAAATACTTTACATTGGTAAAATATCTAATTTATCCAATCATAAAATGTAGTTTAGATCAGGTTCCACCCATCCGGGTTTTACAGAGTTTTTTAGAATAGTTCTTCTGCAATTCGAAGGATGGATGATGGAAGTTGGTGTTTGGCGAACATCTTATTTCTTCTGTTTCCTTTTTGTTAAAGAAGTTCCAGGAAGCTGGAGTTAGAGACATAAGACGTTGTGTCTTCTAGTGACAACGACTAAGTCTTTGCAACAAACTCAAATCTGATTTCAGAATGGTTGGCTATGTCAGGTTTTTCTGTTCTGCGTGGAGAACTTCTTTTGTGTCTGATCTAGTTTGGGAATGGCGTGGAGATTGTGCGTGGAGGGGATGCCTGGTTACTCGGATCTGTACGTATACTTGAACATCGAGGTGGTCATTGGTCTAGTTCAATGAAGTCCTTTTCTGCGAAGTCAAGTCGTACTCTAAATCCTTTGAGTTGTGATTGTGAGTGGCATATCGATTGTGGTTGGCCATTCTCTCTCGAGCGTAGTGGGGTCGTTTTGTCTTTAGATGTTCGTCCTTGGTGTTGTATTCTGATCTATGTATTGCATAATGTAATTTACATTTTATAAAACATTTATTAGTTTAATATTTTTTAATTATGATTTTAGTTAGTTGTTTTCACAAAAGCTTTTTGTTTTAGTTCGGTTATTTTGAAGAGTTACTCACACTTGAGTAGCTCTTATTAAAATTAGAGGTGTGGTCACGAAGCGTGGATGTAGCACGGTGGGTTAGGCCGGCTATAGAGCATGCTCAGGACGTCCTTCCTGGTGGGTTAGGCCAGGAGTGGGAGTATGATTTCATGCGGTTTTTGTGAGGGGTCCTGTTATGTGACAACGTTTTATGTTGGGTTTGTTGTGGTTTTTCTTATGTTTTGTTGGTTGTGTCCTTTTTTCAAAAATCAAATTGTTTGTGGTATGGGTTTGTCTTTCGACTTTTTTGTGTTTTATTATTTCTTTCTTAGACTTTATAATAGTCTTCAAAAGAATAAATTATCCAGTTTTAAACTGGGTTAATCCGGTTTGGGTACCGTTGGTTTCCTTTTCTTAGTCATGCTGTTATTCTATGATTTGTGGTATTTAGTAAGCTGCGTTGGTTAGTTTTGTTTAGTATATGATTCCTTTCCAACCGGGTTAAAGGAAAGTTTGAAACATGTTATTATATGTTAGAGTTGTTGAGTGTGAAAACTTGAAACTGAAATTCATTATTTTAAACAATTCTTCGTGGGCGAGCTGTGCGAGTGTGGATAGAATTTCTGTGCGAATGAATGAAAATATCAAAAGGTTAGTACTGCAATTGCATTTTATTAATTTACTGCATAGAATTTGGAAATTTACTGCTAGTTATGGGGGAATTTTAAGATACAAATTTTCATTATAATTAGATTTACTGCTTGTGGGGAAAATTTTAGAAATGAATTTACTGCATTGGTATTAAATTTATAAATTTATAAGTGTAAGAGATTAATAGAATTTTTGAAATCTGTTTGATGAAATTTGCGATTTTTATTTGTCTTTTGTGGTTTTTGTAGGTGATCGTCGGATGAAGGCTAAAAATCTAAAGAAAACATGAATAAAGTATGGTGAGTTTTTAATATTTCAATTAGTTAGTTATATTCATTTAATTCATACTTACCTGTTAGTCGTCGGGGAAAAAACCGTGGGGGAAGATGTCATGAATTAGTTCTGAAGTTGTTAGTAGTTTAGCTAAGATGCGGATGATATTTTTAGTCTGAAGCAGTGGCCAAAGCAATTGAAGTGCCTTAATAGTGGTTAGTTCTTCAGTGCCAACTGCAAACTCATAAGGTGTGTTTTGGATTAGATTATATAATTTGTGATTGAATTTAGTGTTGTGGATGAATTCTAAAATTGGGATTTCTATAGGTTGTACAAACTCGTGCGGGATAAGGAAGGGTCGGGATTCTTCGGCGTTGAAGGTCTTGGTGATGGGACAGAAGATGTACATTTGGGTTATGGGGTCATAATTACGAAGAATACCATGGAGGTTAGTGTCTTTAAAACAATATGTGAAATTTAGGAAAAATGGTGAAGTGTATTTGGAATTAATGAATTGAAAACGATGGTGTGGTTGTCTGGAGGGTGTGTGTAGGTCAAAGTGATTTTGGATGAAGCGATAATAACTATATGTGTGGGTTTGTTTAGTGCGCAACATAATATCGTGTGAGCAGTGTAAATCTCTTTCGTGTGGTGCAAGGAAATGAAAGGTTAGTGAAAATATTTGGAAGCGTTCTTTAAAACTTTCGTATGCTTGTGTGTCTGTTAGTGCTTCTGAAATAATGTGATCAAACTTTCGGTCGAAGATGTTTAGTGTAAATATATATGGTGTCTTGATGAAAAATTTCTCAGTAATTTGTGGATTAGCGAAGCGATCGTCGTCTAAGAATTGATCTTGGTTAGCTCTGATGATGTTGTGATCATAGTATTCGAGTGTATATTCGTTAGCTCTAGGTGCAGTGTGTGTTTTTAGTGATTTTTTATATCCAACGTAAGTAAATTGTCTAGCGGTTAGTGGTGTAGTGAGTCGATATAGCATGTCCGTATTTCGCTCTATATCGATGTGAGTGTTAGATAAAGGTAAGCAAAGAGGGTTAGTAAAATGATAATATGAGGTCCAAGAGAGAGTGGGCATTAAAACGTATTCATCTACAAAGTTGCGTGTTTCGTTAGTGTCGTGGGGGGTGTTTAAGGTGTATTGTGGGAATGAGGGTAAGGTGATGGCTAAAAATTCTTTTGTGTTAGTATGCTTGGGGTGGTTGATGTATTCACGGGCTGTTCCTGGTTTTGCTGGGAAAGGATGGTTGGGGAACTTTCTTTTAAAAGTGCGGTAAGCTCTATTAGTGTTGAGTGAAGATTCAGTTGATGTGGATGATGGTGCTAATGATTCAGTATAATTTGAAGAGGGTGTAGGGGTAGGTGGGTTGGATGAATTTATTGTGGAGGAGATTTGGTTTATGGTTGGGGTATTAAGGTGGTAGGGTTGTTGTTGAAGGGTAATAAAATTATCTAGCTCTGGGGAGATTCGGGGGGTGTCTGGAGAATGAGATGATTGGTCAGAATGGTATGAGGAGTAGGTTGGGGTAACTTGGGAAGCATAAGAGGGTGTGGGAGTGATGGGGTCAGGGTTATTGGATAATATGGGTTGAAAAGGGGGTTGAGAAAAATTAGAAGAGTTATGAAAATTATTGGATGGGGATGGTTCTGAGTCGGCAAATTCATCGGGGGTTTCAATATTCGGGTTATTGAGTTGTGAGATGGAATATAAAACTGAGATGTGTGAATTAGTGTCGGAATTCATGCCTGATGTTACATTACTAGATGGAAAATCGGGTGGCGGAAAAGCAAAAAGTGGTATTATTGGGATTGGAGAGGTAAGATTGGTTGGGTGGGAATTTGATCGGTGTAGTGATCCAAGTTGGCGGCTCATCGTGGGCTAAAAAAATGATTATTTTGAGACTGAAAAGCGGTGGTATGGGGTTGTTCAATAATTTGTTCATAAGTATTATCATCTTGTGACTGGTGTGTCATTATATGTTGGATGGGACTTTGTGATGTGGTGAGTCGAAAATTTGGATTATGTGTGATGGCTAAATTTCGAAAATTTCGTGGGACTAGGGATAGTGGATGGTTATTTGGTAGGGGTGGTAATTGTGGTGCCGTTGGCGTTATGTCTACATTGTTATGTTCTTCGTCGTATGTATTTTGTCGTGTTGCTATTTTTGTGTTATATTCCTTTATTTGTGCGTCTAAAAGAATTTTGTTTATAGATGTAGAAAAGATTCCAAAAAATCCTGCAAAGAGTATGCGTGCTACGCTTGCTTGTCTGTTTACTTGTGTGTGTATAGCACATGTGTTGTAGATTCCTTTTAAAAGTGAGAAAAGAAATCCAATAAAGTTAAACATTGCGTATAAAATAGTCAATTTTTCTAAGATGTAGTAGGGCCATCCTAGAAAATCGAGGATCTCATTTTTGAGTGTAACAAAGCTAAAAATGTTAATTGGTGATATATCTTGGGGACGGTATTTTTCACCGTTTAGATATATATAATCTTTAATGTCTTTAAAATATCCGCTATAGTCTTGCGTGTAGATATCGGCAAATCCTGCGGTTTCTGCAAGTTTGCGTAAATTTTGGTCTATTGATTGTCTTTGTATAGTGTCCATTTGTGTTAATAATTCTTGGAATTGTTGTGTTCTAATGTGATGTTGAATATCTGATTTTGAATAGATTCCTATTGATTGTAAGTCTATATTTGGGTTTCGAGCAATAGCGCGAATGCTTTCTGGTGAAAATTTTTTGAGTGATTGCATTAATGTGGGATATGGAGTGAGAAGATAATATTTATTTTCATCAGGGTTTAGTTGTACTACATTGTGGCTATTTTCTGATCCACATGGGACTGCGGTATCCCAGAAATAGGTTCTTCGTGAAAGTGTATCCACGAAATGTACTTTATTCTTATAAAAGATAGGGATTCTTTTATAACATCGTTTATCTTCAAAAACGTATAGTGGTGATACTTTTTTAGTACAAGTATAAAACCATAAGATGTTTCCTTCATAGTCTAAAAAATTTGATCTATTTCCAGATAATAAGTATCCTGCATAGGGTATTTTTAATACTGCTAGTGCAAGTGATTGTAATATTTGTGTTCGTTCTAATTCGCATAGTTGGTGTAGTGTTTCTAATTCGGAGAGTGACATTTCTTGAAAAATTCGGCTAATTGTATAATCTAGTTTCATATCTAAATGAATATCATAGTGGATATTACCGAAATATGTAGTATTCATTAGTGATAATTCTTGTAAGCGTGTGCTTCTGGTGTCATGGGGTTTTAGATGTCCACCAGGTTGTCCGTTGCTTTTTTCAAAATTAACTGGTATATAGGATGTTCCTTCGTTTAGAGGATGACCTGTGGCATATGGGTCGATTTTTACTTTTCCAGTGGTCATGTCGAATCCTTTTTCGTATTCAACTAATATTTCAGAATATTGTGTTCTGTGAAGTGGATTCCTGTATTTACATGCAAGTTCTGATTCTTGATATATTTGGAAATGTGTCAATTTGTTTTCTATATTGTCTATGTTTCTAAAATTAGAACTTAGTTTTCGTGATGGATGGACTTGTTCATATGGAATTGATTGTATAAAATATTTTTCGTGAAATTTTATCATACGAGCGTGTATTTTTGCTACTTGAAATGTTGTACATGTATCTTCGGGGAACCAAACAATGGTTGCTTGTGTTCTCGTTGTAGGGTCGCAATAACCTTGATCATTTTTACAAGGTAATCGGATTCCTTGATAGATCATTGTATTATCTGATAAATCTCGTGTTAGTTGTATTTTTTCGAGTTGTATTTTCCAATCGAAAAACATTATTTCTTGGTATCCTTTATTTTTTGTGTCTGCTTTGCAGTTTGATGGGTCATTTATACCAATGTGTGGTATCCAATGTTTATCGTGTAGGTCATAGGTTAATCGTCCGTGTGCGCCGTTATACGGGTATTTTTCGTCTAGTTTTATATGTCCTTGGTGTCTTTCAAGTTGTGATTGATGTACAGAGTCTGGAAAAACTTGAAAATTAACTAACTTTCTTTGGGAGTTTTTATTTTGTGTGATGTTTAGTCTAAGTAATTCATTTTTACAATCGTCGGGATTGAGATGTAAAAGACGTTCTATATTACTTTGATAGAATGATTCATGGTCAAGTCGGTTTTTGTTTCCGTTCGAGACTTGTGAACAATGTACTTTCTTTTCGGAAAATGTTGCTGTGAATTTATAACCTGTAACTGTTGTTGCTCGGGCTTTTGAATAGAGTGTTGCTATTACATCTGTGGTTTCTATAGCTTGTGGTTCTGTTTCACATTGTGATACTTGATTTATTGCATATTTATGTAGTGTTTTTTTGTTCATTTTCTTCACAATCGTAATGTGTTACTAATAAATCTTGTGGTCCTGTACGAGGGGAAGGGTTTATGTTTTGATTTAAGATTACTAGAAAAAGGAGTTGGAGAAAAATTAATAATTTTAGAATATACATGTGTATGATAATCCTGAGTATGGATTATAAAATGTAATGTAGCCAATTGTGTTTTTGGTATATCTGTCGTATTTGTATATTACTTCAGTAGTTATAAACGGTGGTGGTAGTGATTGAGCTGTTATGTTAGGTGGATTTAATGGGTAGGGATGTTGGGTAATATTATTTAACTTAACTGTGATTTCAAACTTTAATTGTAAACTGTTTTGTTGGAGTATTTGAATATTGTGATCACGGATATCGTTGTGAATATCTTGGCGATATTGTAATCTATTAAGTGCCCAGTTATGAAGGCGGTTACTTTCTTGATGTTGTCCAAATAGTGGTGGAGGTGCTGTAAATGTATTCCAATCTAGTCTTAAAGGAATATTTATTGATGATTGTTCTCGATATCTGGCGTCGAGATTATTTGGAAAATTTAAGTTAAAGGGTGGTGGTGAAAATTGGCTTATTGATGGTGTTGATGGTAGTGATAATGTTTCTGGTAGTGATGAGGATGTTGTTGTATCCGTAGAAATATCTATGGGGTCATTGACTAAATTTGGTTCACCTTGTGTAAATGAATGTGTAGTCCAATATGGAAATCGTGATGTTTGGTTTGTGGGGTTGAAAGGATTTTCACGTATTTGCTCAGATGTTGGTGTTGAACCTAAGTAATCTGATGGTAGGCTTGAGGTGCTACGTTGTGAAAGAAGCGTAGGGGTTTCTGGTAATATACCAATGGGGTTTTCTGGAGTGTTTTGTGATGGGGATTGAGGTATATCAAAATGAACTCGGGGAGTTTGAAGATTTCTGTTTCGTCGAGGATGTATAATTTGTCTATTTATTTCGACTGTATTTTGGTTTTGACTAGAATTTCTTATTCTACTTAGTTCTTGTGGTAGTGTTGGGTATAGGTTATATGTTGGTTCGCTTAAAGGTGCTTGTCGTTGAACTGGTTCTAGTGGTTCTGATAAACGAGCATGTCGTTCTTCAAAAGTGTATGGATTGTCTTGAAAAGAAATTCGTGTAGATGTTTGAGGATTTTGAGTATGTGAAGGTGGTGTTTGGTTATCTTGGGATGATGTCGGTGAAGACTGACTTTGTGACTGTTGGGTAGCAATTTTTGATAGTTTTTTTTGAATTATTACTTTAGTGAGAAATTTTGTGTTTATTATAATATTCTTCCAAAAAAAGAATTAGAAGGATTGTTGCTAGGGCAAATGTGAGGATTGCTTTCTTTATACATTTACATATTGTCAAAATGAGGGATGATAAAAATGTTATGAAAATTACAAACAATAAAAAAATATCAGTTCTACTGAAAATTGTTCGTATCATTTAGACAAGTTATATGAATCGTACCTGTGGATATAATCAAGGGTTTTGGAAAGTTGGAGGAATAGTTCGAGTATAGTGTAGAAAATTAAAAAAATGTTACAAAAAATGATTAGGATTATTAGAAAAGATTCAAGTATATCAAAAAGAAATATTATCAAGGTTTCAAGTATTGTAAAAAAATGTTTAAGATTTATGAGTATTTGAGTAACTGATTGAGAGAAGAGCATTTAAGAAATGATCTCTTGGTCGAATATTTTTTGCTGTTTGAGGCGATTTTCTAGTGTGGTCGGATTATTTATTAGTTTTTTGACAAGTGGGTTGAGTTTTGTAAAAAATTGTTGGGGGCAATTTTCATGGTGACTGGGAGGTCGTCTTTTTCTTTATTTTTGTTTGTCAAATGATCCGGGGTATGGTGAGATTTTTATACTTTAGGCTAATTAAAATGTTCATTTTGTTACTTTAGGCTAAGTTAACAAATTTGCTTTGGGGGTATTCGTGGTCTGAGTTGGGGAAATATTGTTGATCTTTGGGTTATTAGATAAGGGAGGGGTACGGTATTATGGTGATATTTATTTTAGTTGTCAAGTTGGAGTGGTTTGCTTATTTTTGACCTGGAGGTCGTAAAGTTATAGTTATAGATGTGCCTGGAGTTCTATATGATTCGTCTAATTGGTCTTAGTTTAAGTTAGAGAAAGTGACGGATTGGATGAATCCTATTGGTCTATTTTGAACTAGAATTATTACGTACTTGTCAGCATGTTATTTTGAAAAATGTAAATGAAAAATGTTTCGAAGGTTTCAAGATAGTGAAGTATAATGTTAAAATTACTTTTGAAATTCCACTTTCTTTAAAATTTTAGATTGGGGGATGAATATTTTATAGTTTTTACGTGGTTGATTTCGGAGTCTTGTTGTTTTTCTATTTTCTGATTTGTCGATTTGTTCTTGGGGTATTATTTGTTCGGTCATTTTTCTATTTTTTCTTTGTTTTGGTGATTCTTTATGGTTTTGTGTATTGATTTTGGTGGCGATTGGTTTTGTGTTTTGATTTTCGGTGGGGTTATCATTTTGTTCTGTGTTTTTCAGATGTGGTTCATTTTGAATGATTTTTAATCCTGTGAAAGAATATAATTGAGTTAATTCGCGGAGTGCGTATTCTTTTGGGTAATAAGGTAATAGGTTGTTTCGATGTTGAACGATTTCTTTTTTGTTTGAGTCGGTAATTTTATATGTGACATCAGTGGGTTTTGCAATTATTTGGTATGGTCCTTTTCGAAGGGGTTGTAATTTTTTAGAAATTCCTTTTTGAGTATTAAAATTAGGTATTAAAACAAATGTTCCAATTTTTAATTCGGAGGCTGGTGTAAAACGTGAATTGATTTGTTCATTAATGTTTCGTCTTTGTAATAACTTTTTTGTTATTTTTTGATAAATTTCATTGTGTTTTTTATCTCTATTTAGAATCCATTCGGTGTGTGTACCGGAGGCTAGTTTAAGAATTTGTGGGTGATGAAAATGATCTTCATCGTGTGTATGTAAAGGTAGGTTATAACAAATTGAGTCTTTATTTGGTTGACAATAACCTTGTGCGTTTTTATGAGAATTTGCTGTAAACATTATTGGTTTGCGTGGTTTTTGGTTAAAAACCATTTCGTATGGTGACATTCCTAAAGTTGTCGTTATTTGTGAATTATATGCTAAGGGAAATAATTTTACATCTGCTGACCATTCGGTATATTTTGTATCATTTCTGTTGATGATACATCTAAGATATTCTTGTAATGAACGGTTCATACCTTCGACTAAGCCGTTTGTCCAAGGTGCATGAGATGTACGTGGTTTGTGTTTAATGTTATATAAATGACATAGTGTGATAATTTCATTATTTATGAATTCTGTACCGTTGTCTGTAACTAAAATTTCTGGTAGTCCGAATTTTGCTATCCAGTGTTCATAGAGTGTTGTGTAAGCGTAATAAGCGTTACAATGTGGTACTGGGTTAAGTGCTACATAATGTGTAAATGCGTCAACAATTACCATAATGTACGAGTTTCCTTCTGATGAGGGTGAAATTGGTCCTTTAGTATCAAATGAGATACGATGATTAAAGTACAAACTTTGTCCTTTAAAATCTTGTTTTTGTGCTATTTGTTTTTGATTTGGGTAAGGTTTATTTAGTTGACATACTATACAGTCATTGCATAGTACTTTTATCCAAATTGGTGCATTTGGGAAGTAAAAATTTTGTATAAAATTTGAATATGTTTTTTCTGATCCAGAGTGTCCTTTAATATTTTGTGTATGTGAAATATTAAAAGCTATAAGAATCATACTTAAAGGGAGACATGGAACTGTAGATTCATTCAGGTTATACTCTAAAAGGTCTGTATTTTCGTTAATTGTTGTGTTGTTAAATTTGCGAAAGTATCGGAGGAGTGTTTTGTTTCCTAGAATGGTTGAATCTGCTTTGACAGGTTTAGTTTTATATTTGTGCCATGATTTTAGTTGTCTAATTATCGGGTCAAGATTTTGATATTGTTTCAGTGTTGAAATTGTAATCGTTTCTGTTGGAGGGAGAAAAATGTTTTCAATTTCGAATTTAGATAAGGGTATTGTATCAAGTGGGTCGTGAAGGTCAAAAACTTGATTTATTGTGTATTTTGAATCATTTGTTTGTGGTCCTGATAAATTTATTTTATCAGTTAAATCTTCTTTTTCAATTAGTGGAAAATGGTCTTTCTTAGGCGGGTGTTGTTTTGTTCGTTTTTGTTGGGTGTTATTTTTTATCCATTGAGAATATGGGATTGGTTTGAAAGTTGATGTTCCAAGTAAATCAACTTCATAATGATTATTTTGACAATCTAAATAAAGTGGGAAATGTTGTAAACTATTTATTTGTGATTGTTCAATATCAGTTTTTACTGCATATTTGCATTCCAATCGGGGTGATGTTTCGTTTTCTGCAAGGTAGAATTTTATGTTTTTGGGTATTTCAACTGTTGTTTTTCGTGTAAGTAATTCAGGTGGTGTATTTCGACTTAAGGTGTCTGGTAATGCAAGATTTTTTCCTGCAGTCCAAACTATATGTAATTTTGGAAATTTCATTAGAATTAGTTGAAATCTGTAAACTCGGTGGTTTGGGTTAGATTTTTGTGTAAAGAGAAAGATGATTGGTTTATGGTCTGTGAATAGAACTGTTGGATGTTTTGATCCAAGTATCAGAAATTCATATTCTGTCAGTGTATATATTATGGCTGTACATTCTCTCATTAGAGTTGAGAGTCGTAGCTCTGCTTGAGTGAATAATCGAGAATTTGCTGATATGAGGTTCATTTTATTTGTACCATTATGTGATTGTAATAGTGCTGCACCGATGCCAAAGTTCGAAGCATCGCACATTGCATAAAATGGTTGATTTGAATCTGGAATTGTGTTTGAAATTTGTTCAGTTAAAAGTTTCTTTATTTCTTCAAATTGTGTTTGATGTTCTGTGTTCCATTCAAAATTATTTTGTTGTCTAAGGATGTTATAAAATGGTCGTAGATATAATTGCATTTTATAAACATATTTACTTAAAAAGTTTAACATTCCAAGAAATTCTTGGATTTTCTTTTTATTTGTTGGTGGTTGAAGTTTTTGAATAGCGTCAATGCGTGATTTCAATGGAGTGATTGTTTTTCTTTCTATATTATGTCCTAAGAATTTAACTCTTGTCAAAAAGAAGTGTGATTTATCGGGGGCGGCCTTCAGATTTTCGTTCTGAAGTATTTGGTGATATTTTTCTAAAACATTGAACATCTCGTCTTTTGTTTGTGATTGCATAAAAACATCGTCTAAATAGGTGATTGCGTTTTTCTTGAGTATCAGTGGTCTAAAAATTTTGCTCATAAAAGCTGAAAATGCTGCTGGTCCTATGGATATTCCATAGAATAAGCGGTTGAATTCATATTGTTGGTTTCCGATAACAAATTGTGTTAAACGTCGTGATTGTTCATCTAGTGGCATTTGATTGTATGCACTATTCATATCGGCGGTTGTAAAGTATTTGCCGTTTATTTTTGTTAAAATAACTTGTATTGGTTCAATGGGCCAATTACATTTTGATTCATCTATGAGTGAATTGAGGTATCTAGCATCGAGAACGATTTTTAATGATTCTCCTTTAGCTAGAATGATAACGGGGTTGATAAATGTGTTGCCTTTTGGTTGTTCTTCTTTATTAACTGGTGATATAATGTTGTATTGTTCTAAAATATCGAGTAATCTGTTCACTTTATCATGTAAGTGAATTGGTACTTTACTTGCTCTCTGTTTTTTGAAAACTGCGTCTGGTTTTAACGGGAGATGTAGTGATGAACTGATTTTCCCAACATCGAATTTTGATGTTGCATAGACTGATGAATATTTAATTAGCTGTTTGGCTAATTTTTCGAATTCGTCTTGTGTGATTTGTGAATGTTGGAAATTAAACATTGTTAAAAATTTCTGTTGGTCCTCTGTGTAGTTACTTATGTTGAATGTAGGTTTGAAATATGGAGTTTTTGTGAAATAATCCGTGTTTCTGTTTTCGTTACTTATTATATTATTTATAGATAATTCTTCATTAAGAATTGTAGATTGGCAAATATCTAGTAATTGGAGTATATTATTTACGCGATAGGCTTTTTCGTGTATTGGTGATATTGTAGCGTTGGTTTCACAATATCCTAAAAGTCCTAAAGGTAATGTTACTTGGTAAGGTGTGTTATTATAGACATGTAAGGAAATGATATCGGAATTCGAATTTTTCAAATATTTTATGGATGAGATTGTGATTTTGAAAAATTTGTGAATAGGTTTGAATTCAAATTCTGACATATAAAATTTTTGTTTGTTTTGTTCTTTATCATATTGGTGAACTTGTTTGATTGAAAAATTATAGATATTTCCTGATAGTGGTTTTAGGTGTTTTCTTTGTTGGTTAAATATCGGGTAGAATTTTGAAAAGAATGGTGGTTGTTTATTTAATCTTTGAAAAAATGTTAAGGATGTTTCTTTTGTTTTTGTATATTTATCTTTGATTAATATTTTACTATTTAGTATGTTAATTGTTGGTATATACTTCGAAATAAATGGTATTCCAATGATATTATATTTAATGTCAGTGATATGGAATATTTGTTTAAATGGCTTATTTAAAATTTTGCTTTGTTCCATTGTTCTGGTGGGGAGGAGAAATAATTGGATTTTTCCGTAGTTTATCAATGTTGATCCTTGTGCTGTTGCTAGTTTGCTGGAGGTTTCAAGAGGTGTTAGCTTTGAGTGTAAAGTTTTTATTTCATTCCATGTGGGGATGTTTATTATGTTTGATTCTGCTCCTGAATCAATTAAAAAATCTATTTCAAGGTCTGGTGGTTGAAATTCTTTATTTCTTGGGCTTTCTAAGAGAAATGGTATTGTCCAAATTTTTTCTTTGGGTTGTTCTTTTTGTATATTTTGATAAATATGGTTTGTATTCAAGCATTTTGTTTTGGTATTTTTATTGATTTGATTTGTAGTGTTAATCTCATTTGTTTCTTGCGTCGTTGGTGTGGAATTTATGGGTGTAGTGTAATAATTTTGAAGAAATTCTGATTGATTTTCATATATGTGTGATGGAAAGGGTTGTTCATATATGACAGATTCATAGTCATTTTCGACTTTTATCATATTGATAGAAAGAGTGTTTTCAGTATCACTTTCTGAATCTGATGATGTACAGTTTATTTGATTGAGTTGTAACGTATCAGTTACTGTGTCATCAATACCTGGAGGGTCTGATGTTGTTTCTGGATTAGACTGTACTTGATTGATTTGTCTTTGATGTTTAGGTGTACTACTTCTGTGGCGATTATTAGAATTATTATAGTTATTATTATTCCGGTGTGGTGATTGGGAATAATTTCTATAACGATTATTATAACTTGAGTGTCGATTTTGTGAATTATTTCGCGATCTGTTTTGGTAATTATTGTTTGGTCTGTTATAGTTCGATCTATTATATGAGTTATTCCTTGATCGATTGTTCGGGTAATTCTGGTTTCGGTTGTTTGAATAACTTCTATTTCGATTATAGGAGTAGTTTCTATTCCTATTGTATGATGAATTTCGTGATTGATTGTTTGGATAGTAGTTATTTCTTGATTGGGAATTAGATCTAGAAACAAATCGTTGTGTATTTGAATTTGATCTGGAGTAGTTATTTCGACTATTTGGTCTATAGTAGTGATTTTGTGATGAATTATTCGTGTTTCTTCGTTCTGGTGATCTTCCTCTATAACTTGAGTTATATGGTGATTGATTTCTTGTATAATTTGTATTGTTCGGGAGTGGTTTTCCTGAACTGTTGTTGCTGTGGACTGTTTTGTTCGGTAGATTTTGATCTTTTTTCATGTATTGATAGAATGATTTATTTGGTTCTTTATAATTTTGAGGTTTATTTTGATTGTCTTGCTGTTTTTGTCTACATTCAGAAATACTGTGTCCGTATCGTCGGCAATAATTACACCATTTTTTGAAAGATGGTTTGCCTTTAAAGTTTGGGTTCTTTTCGTAAATATTGAGAATTTCAGTGATTTTTTCAACGAGGTCTGTCTCTGATTCCTGTATATTATTAATATTAGTGGGAGTCGTTTCAATTCTGTTAACGTATTGTAATTTCAGATTTTCCGTTTCTTCTAGTTTCATCGTGATTTCTGCTTGTTCTAATTTGTCTACTAGTTTTCGAAAATCTAAATCGGGTTCGCGAATTGAAGAAGGATGGGATGCTCTCTTTTTTATTGCTATTTTCCTTAATTGTGGTGTTAAGGTCATCATTAAGATTTCTGTCATCTTTGTGTTTTTATAGTCATGTGTATTTAATGAATATGCTTTTCGAACTAGTGTTTCGATTCGTACTGCTATTTGCTTGATGGTTTCGTTTGGTAATCTGCGAATTTCATTACATAAAACTCTTTGTTGTTGTTTGTTTCTTTCGGAGTCAAACATTTTTGAAAATTCTTGTGTAAACCTTTTCCAGTTTGATTTTATTTCTAGAGGTAGTACTGAAAACCATTTTTGGGCTGCGCCATCTAAGGTTGTTTGTATTAACGCTGTGCGTCGATGTATCCAATTTTGATGTAGTGGCGTATTAATTGGTTCAGGTCCAATATTTAAAATCAGGTTTGCTGTTACTGCATTTAAATAATCTTCTACAGAGTATTCAGGGTCTGTTCCTGTGAAAACCATTAAAGGTTTGTTTGATGTTATTGATGATCCACCCATAAGGTATGGATTCATTGTCATTTGTAATGATTCTGCTGCATTTGGCATTTGAGAAAAATTCGAAAGTTGGTTTCTTGTTATTTCATGTTGTTGGAGATAATATGGGAGTGGTATTTCATTTTGCATTTGTGATGCTTGATACGAGTGTGCAGTCATTGGATTTTGTTGTTGAATTGGTTGAAAGGATTGTGTATTAATTAGATTTTGTTGTTGAATTGGTTGTTGATGTTGTGCATCTATTGGTTGTGGAGAAAAATTTCTATGATTTGTACGTGTTTTCTGTATTCCTTGTCTACGATATTCTTGAGTATTTGGTGCAAATATATCTGGTTGTAAGAAATCATCATCTGAGGATAAATAATCCATTTGATACGATGTCTGTTTTTTATTTTTATTTTGTTGAAAAAATGGGTAATTTTCACTGTGATCCTGTGGAGGATTTGTTTGGAAATTTATTGAATTAGGTTGGGTCATTGGGTTATCCCAATTTCGAGATCTTGTATATTGGTTAAAATTTCTTTGTGGTTGATTATATGTTTTTAATGGATGTGTATATTTATAATTATGGTCTGCAAAGTTGTTTCTAGTGAATGTTTTGCGTGTTTTTGATGGTATTGTCATGGGTCTGTATGTTTGGTAATCCATATGTGAATATTTAGGGGCAACCGAAGGTTTAACGGTTGATTGTAAGGTTACTTGTGTTTGTGAAGGATTTGTATTTCTTGGTGTTGTTAAATTTGGGCGTATTGGTGAAATACTTTGTTGTGTAGTTGTTGTGTGTACAATTTCTTCATTTATGAAGTGTGATGGTGTCTGGATATCTTGTTGAGTAAGATTCCTAGTTCCATTGAGGTTTTCATTGTGTATTACTGTAGAGTTTAAACTATTATTTTGTGTATCGGGCAAAAATGTATTATAGTTTAATGGTGTTGCATCAATGGTTAATGGTATTACTTTTACATAATCTCTTATGTAAGATATCGTACTTATTGCTTGACTTGAGATTGTTTGTGGGAAGCCTATAAATGCGGGATGAGACCATTCGGGGTCCCAAACATAATCTGATTGTTCTGTGATAGCGGTATCATCGTTCGAGTTTTGGGGTCTAAAATTTTTTCTTGCTTGTGCAATTAAATCAATATTGTGTGTGAAATAATCTATTATGAACCATGCCAAAATTTTTTGTAGATCGTGTTTTGTATGTTGTGAAACGTCGTCTTTCGTGAAATTTTCTTTAATGATGTTTAAATAACTAGAGAGTAGTGTGATTTCATGTCGTACTCTTAAATGTTTAGATGTTTCTGTCGGTGAGACATTTGTTATTGGGATTTTGTTTTCTAATATCGAAATATAACTATATATTATTGCGAAAACTTCATTGGTGAATATGGAGTTTGCTCTTTGTGAGTTATGATATTGGATGCTTTTTATATATTCTGAAAAAACTTTTGAAAATTCTAAATCAAGATCGTCTGTTTGAATTGTATATTTTCTATTATTATGGTTTGGTGAGGTGAATTCTATGGAGTAGATTCCATACTGTTGTGTTATGTTGCATATATCTTTTAAGTAGTGGTCTATGATTTGTCTTTTGATTTTTACATCTGGGAACTCTGTTTTACATGGACTGATTCCGGGTTCAAATAAATTTACGAGTAAATTTTGACAAAATATGTGTTGTCCTCTATCAGTATCTGCGTCTACTATAAAAGGAAAGATTTCATCATCATCTGGAGTTTCTTCACCTGGGGTGTGCGTTCAGCTCATTTTTTCGTTCGATGACTGTTAATATGTAATTATTAATGTGTCGAATTGGTTGATTCCAATTGTATAAATGTACTGGTTTGTGTTTATACTGCTTTTTTATTCTTCTTTTTCCTCTTTTTGATGAATTTGAAGTTGTTTCTGAGTCAGAAAAATATAATTGATCGTGAAGTGGGTAATTTTTATCTATTGATTCTTTTAGTTTGTAAAGTTCGTCTAAACTGTTGGTTTCTGATTCTGAAAATGCGTTTCGATTTTTTGAAAATCTTTTTCGTGTTATTTGTCTTTGTTTCGTTATTATTTTTCTTTTTAGTGTTTGTCGTTTTGTTCGAATGTATCCAACTGTTTGTGTATGAGGTGTGATTACAAGGTCGTATTTTTTGTTATCTATTTCACAATTGTGTAAAACGATTGTTTGTTTATTTCCTAGGTTTTTAAATGACATAAGGTTTAGGATGACGGATGCAAAAGGTTGTTAAATGGTTTCTATTTTTCTTAAACTGTTAGTTCTTACGATTTTTTGGTTAGCTTAACCTGGGTCTATTTGTTCAGGGTTGGAGAGAAAAGTATATCGATTCCGAAGAATGATTTTTTACTTTCTCGTGGCTAGTATAAGTTAAGGTGTTAACTTACTTAATCTTACTTAGGGGTAGTGATTGTGTTCAAGGGTTGGAGAATAGTAAATCGATCCACAAGGTTCAGGTATAATTAGAACGCGAGTAGTTCGTTAGATACTATTTTAAACTTACTAAGTCTAAGATTTATCCTGGGTCTGGTAAGAGGGGGGGTCAAGTGAAGGATGAATAACCGAAGTTCTTCACTGTTTATCCTAATTTGAATGATTAGTTTTGTTTAAAAATTTCTATTAGTCTTGGGTCTTTAGAAAGGGTTGGGTAGTGAATCGACGTTTGAGGTCGTTAGACACTAATTAATTGGGTGGGGGAGAACAAAGTTGTTCTGTTTGATCCAAGGATAAGCCTTGATGATCAATTTTTGAAATTTAATTAAGTAGAAAATGATTTAAGATCCAAGGATAAGCCTTGATGATCTGGTTTTAAAATTAAGTGAATTTAAGTTTTAATAAAATTTTAAATGTGTGTAAAGGAAAGATTTAGTGTTTTGATGATATTAGTGGGTTTATGATTGCTGTTATGTTTTAGATGATGGAGTTGAAACAACAGGATGATTTATGATTACTAACCATTTATTGTCATGCTACTAATTTTTATTTTTATTTTTCAATAAATATTTTTCAAACATGTTTTGTATATTACTGCAGAGTTTTAGGAAAACGATCTTAGATCTTTTTATCAATCGTTATTGTATATTAATAATTTTGTTTAGCGCCTGAAATGATTTTGAAGATTAACTTCAAGGTTTTATGTTTGCAAATGAAAATCTAAATTCATTGCCAGTAGTATTCTAAATATAAAAGTTTGTTCTGGTTTTTGCCTAACTATCATATAGCTATATGGCAAGTTTCTACTTTGTCGTATGTCGTCTCTGGTTCGAGGTCTTCTTCCAATTCCGGGTAGTTCTGTTATGGTTCGGAATATTGGCTCTGATCTATTGAGTCGTAGAGACATTTCGATTAAATTATTGTCGTATAACATTTTTTAAATGTTTTTGTCTAATTTCTAATCTATTTTGGTTAATTCTAAGCTATTAAGGTCTTGTTCGAGACTTATGGTCGCACCAGATGAGTTAGGACCGAGTTGGTTAACTCATAGAGTAATTTCGGATAGGGTACACCGTCTGCTCGTCACGCTATCTTATTTTCGGCCGGATAGATTCGTGCAACTTCTTAGTCTAATACCGATCCTAATCTTACTCTTATACTATCTAGTCTCAGGTTGTTTAACTAGTCTCTGCTAGGCTCAATAGATCTAGGGTATACTGGTTTTATTGCGGCTGCTGAAGTGCTCGGGAGAGTCCAACTAATTTCTAAGTTAAATTCAAATCTCTCTGGTGCTGAAATTACAAGTAACTTCAGCACTTACAAATAAGTGGGTTGTTAGTTAGATGGATCATGATTGGTTAATATTAAATACTTTACATTGGTAAAATATCTAATTTATCCAATCATAAAATGTAGTTTAGATCAGGTTCCACTATATTAGACTTCACTACGATCATATCTACTCTTCATAAGACTTTTTAAAGGTATCTGTGACAAAAAAGTGAACAACAATTGTAAATAAACAATTCACCTTACATTGTCTGAAAGGCAGAAATAATCAGAAGTTGATAAATTAATTCAGTAATTCATTGCAGCTCGAATCGCGACTGAGGAGGAATAAATCTTCTTGACTCCATATGACGTTTATTTGTGTTACCACGATTTGCATAAAAAACCTGAACCCAAAATTCCTGCACATCTTAGGTAATTGGAAACAAATGAGCTGTAGGTAAGTTCCGATCACATACATATATGCAAGAAACATATTTGTCTCTGAAAGTTAACGAGAGGAGAGGCAGATATTTGCTTAAAGAACTAATTAACAATGGTTTTGACAACTTATCAAAATTTTATGGGACATTCACTGAGCAGGACATTGTAATAATAATAGTATCTCAGTGGCGAGACTGCAGATCGCAAACATGAGCAAGTAATCGCCAGAGATTGGGCTGCACAAGCTTTAAAATGCACAAAAACTCAAATTTACAAATTATAATTTAAAATTTAATTAACTAAAGGCCGCTACACTAATTTTTTATATAAAAACTGAGATTATATTAAACCAAACTGCGTATTAATGAAGCATTCCAAGATATAGCGAATTGCAAAATTTTTAAAATTTTAATTATACAGTTGTATGAAACAAATAGCTTTTCCGGTCCAACAGGAATTAAACAAGCACGAACTGTGTTTACTTATTACCAATCATATGTCAAAGCGCATGTGACTATACTGCTAAAGTCTGACTAATACTAACGTCTAACTTTTAATTTCATTATGAACCAAAGGTAAAATGATTGAAGCATACTAAGCGCAAGCATACATATAGACTGAGATGTTAATAATTCAGAACCTTTTTGGTCTCACTTTTACTGATAAAATGTAGCCTGAAAAGCAAAAAAAAAACAGAACCTTGTTTTGTCTCAACACCGAAGAACAATTTTTTCAGACTTTTCAACGCAGTCCTGAAGAAGGCGGGTCTATAACACTTGATTTCGCGCAAGGAAGACACCGGAGTGAATGATTCCTACCCACTTGATGGTGGGGACAAAAGTAAGATAGCTTCGAAGGCCCAATAATTCAGCTTAACTTACTAAGTGCCACTGGTTTCCAAACTCGGGGTCCGTGATATTGTCCAACCTGAGTCGATTCTGATCTTCAAACTTGATAAGGTCTTCCGCAGTCGGAGTTCGCTTTTCCCGCTCCAGAACCGAATCATGGTTATTATAAAATTGAAGGTCCAAATCCTCAATTGATGACCTCAACAAATCCATACTCCAATCACAGTCCGAAATAGTAAGTTGATAATTCAGACTGCTGTCAAGCATTCCTAATCGGTCTACGTTATAGGCACAGTTCTTCGGAATGAAGTTGTCGAAATTCAGGACTAAAAAGAGCGAGGACGATTCGAAAACGAGGACTCGTGAGTCATTCTTTGTTTCTCGGAACTTTGTTGACGAATCAGCAGTACAATGAGTTAGTGGCAGCAGTGATGACAGTACAAGTATCAAAGTGTATATTACAAACATTCAGGAGCATTTTACGCACGCCATGTAGATATTCGCTAACTGTAGTCACAAATTGCTATTCCATTCCACTTCTGAAATTAAACAAAAGATTAACAATTGTTTAAACGATTCAGTTCGTTCGTTACACCAGTGGGAGAGCCAACTGTTTCGCTATCAGTACAATTAATGAAAAATTATTATCAAAAACGAAACTTGCATAAAAATAAATGTCTGATTAATTCGCAAAAGGAAACAAATTGAACCGAAGCGTTTAATTAAAAAGCTTCTCTTGACATTTCAAACTCCTGTTATTTAAATAGCAATAAGAACTGAAAACTCAACTTGCTCAGTTTGTGTATAGTACACAGAAAGTAAAAACATTTTGACTTGTTCTCCGCTACTGTATCCGGTACGCAAATAGTTCGATCACATCTACTTTTGATAGGAGGATAGCAGTCATAAGAAAAGGACAACTTTTTACAAACTTGACGCTAAGTAATTGATGATGAAATAACGGTTTGAAACATACACAAAAGAGTAAAAAAAGTCCTTTTTTGGACCAAGTATTCGAATCTTAGATGATTCAAATGCAAAACTCCAGTTACTCCGTAGGCAGCATTTGACCGAACATTTCTAGTGCACGATGTAGCCAACAGACAGACAGCTGGCAAAGTTTCCATGATCGCAAGGAAACAGAACTTGTGTTTTAAAAAACCTTAACTTTCGAATTCAAAAAATATATATAAGCCTTAAAAGATGTTCAAAATTAAAGAACAATTTATTAATGACTCTCTCATTATAAAATAGGACCTAATTTGAAAAATCTGAATCAATAGGTAATTATAATTATTCCGCTGAAAATCTGAAAATTAAATTTCACGTGCGAAACAAAGTCTCTTGGTTCGGAATGCCAGCTTAGTCTCAAAAAACGAAACTTGATTACTCGCTTGCTTAAAATGACATTGCGGAAAGCCTAACACAAATGTACACAGAATGACTACCGAGCAACAGGGAAATCTGGTACTAGTACTTTAATATATCTTTATTTTTTTAAATATTCTATTCAAGGCTAAATCACCTTCGAAAAGCGCTTCTCTCTAACCATACACAGTGAAAAAAACGGACGTAACCTTTTAAACTGGAACTTGGCTTACCAAACATGATTCACCAGACAGACACTCAACCCCTTCCGGTTGTTCTCTGGCAACTGTTAGTCGTCAGGATAGACAAAAGGTACAATGGGTGGCTCTCTCGTCTCTCATAATGGCAAAAAATCTCCAGAAAAAAACTGACTGGTATAAAAAACCTTCAAATTTCGAATTTCCACGAAAAAAATATAAACCCCTAAAGCTGTTCGAATTTCAAGAACAATTTATGATTGACTCTCTTTTTTCCTGTCACAGTGTACATGCACTTAATAAGATCGAAATTTTGAAAAGGAATAAAATAAATCATCCGTCTCAAATTAATGATAACAAAATTCAAGCCTCATAAAAAAACTATGCATGAACTGGATTACTTTTGATCCATTCATTAATCGTTTTAATTGCTCTTCAACCACCGAAGCCTCTAAATTATTCAAATTGCTTTAAAAAATCTCCCTTAAAAGCGTCATTTCAAGAAGATTTGATGCGGCATCACAAGCACTGTGAAATATTTTCTTTTTTATTTTATTGCTTTTTACAACATTTCAAACAGTCTTAATAAGTGAACTAAGAAAATGCTGGTTCGATGGAAGCTTCTTGAAATTGATTTATTTTTATCTTATCTAACAAAACGATTCCAATGCGTAGTGGTTGATGGGAACCTTTATCAACCAGCGGCGGTCAAGAGCGGAGTCCCCCGAAGGAGTGTACTTGGAGATCTGCTTTTTCTTCTCTACGCGAATCATTATCCTGAATCCACCGGAAACCTCCAATTTTTGCAAGTTTGCCGATGATACTAAATTGTTTTCACGTTATTCTGTCACTGAACAACAAACGCGTAAGCATTTTGTGCAATACGAAATGAAGCACAAGACTTATGCTTCCTTTGAAATGACCCAAATTAGGTCACTAAGCCGATAAAACATAAGCGAAATAAAATTTTTGAGAGATAAGAACCAAAACAGCAAATAAGGCTAGTAAAAATGAAAACTGCAGGAACAGTTCAGAACACTGAAAGCAATTACATTGAAAATTTTGTTAAAAAAATCAACTCTACGATATGGCAACTAAGCCGACAAAGGATAAGCAGACAAACTATAGTTTTTTTTGAGAAAGTAATACTTCCAGAACCCAAGACCTTTGTCGTCCCAGTCGTATTCTTCACCTCCACGATAAAACATAAGCGAAATAAAATTTTTGAGAGATAAGAACCAAAACAGCAAATAAGGCTAGTAAAAATGAAAACTGCAGGAACAGTTCAGAACACTGAAAGCAATTACATTGAAAATTTTGTTAAAAAAATCAACTCTACGATATGGCAACTAAGCCGACAAAGGATAAGCAGACAAACTATAGTTCTTTAGAAAGGAATACTTCCAGAACCCAAGACCTTTGTCGTCCCAGTCGTATTCTTCACCTCCACGCTAAAAGCTGGACACGCGTAGAAATATGAATTCATAATGAACCAAAAAACAAAAGATTCTGTAAAAGACATTGTTAACCTGAAAAAAGTCTCTATTCCGATTTGATAACGCTTGTTAATCGCAAGCATAAAAATTGTACAAGCAAACAACAACCTAAAATGTTACATTAAATTTTTTCCTGATGATAATTTGGGTGCAGAGATTTGATGCTTTATAAGAAAGTGTTTAAACTTAAAAAAGTACATAATTTATTTTAGGTTGTTTCTTTATTCCAACGTTTTTATTTTTCCTGATGTGACAAGATGTGACAACTAAGCCGACAACAAATTAATTTATTTGAAACAGAATTTTTCCCGTTTGAAAAAAAAAACAGGTTTTAGTCAGACTCGAACTCACGACTTTTGCTGTCCCAGGCACATTCGTTACCTCGAGGCTAAACTGGCCGGGAGCTCATAGAAGTTTGAATTCATTATGAACCAAGATACAAGTGATTCTGTTAAACTAGTTAACTTGAAAAAAGTCTATATTCCAAATTGATAACGCTTGCTAATCGCAAGCGCAATCAAGGATCAGAACTGAACCATCAAAAATATTTAGAATCGCTACAAAAATTGGCGCTACAAAAGCTCCAAAAAAGTTAACTTTTTTAAAACTAAGTTGTCAAGGCTTAAATTAAGCATAACAAAGCTGTTTTACGCCTGCTCGCTCGCTTTATTCGCTCGAAATTGAAATACAAATCGAAATTTGTACGCGAGTTTTTCTCGCGAGAGGGAATTTTTTTTGGAAAGCGTTAAAGGTCGTTCGAATCAAGACTGACAGGGATTCAATTTGGTGTATCACTCGACCCATTCCAATGATGACTTGCGGCACCTGATGTCGCGCGAAAGACTAAGTAGAAAGGAAACAAGGTTAGCCGGTTACGGTGCAAGAAGTACAGAATGTTCCGACCATTGTCTTAAATTATGCAAAAAAGGCAGCAAAAAAAAACGATTCGACAACCAAGCCGACCATTAAGCAGACGAACAATTGGCTGACAATTTCTTTCGAAAAAGAATATTCGACGATTTGACGTTTGAGAAAAAAAAAACAGCTCCTGGCCAGATTCGAACCCACAATCTTTGCATTCCCAGGCATAATCGTTACCGCGAGGCTAAGTTGGCCGGGAACGCATGAAAATTTGAATTCATTATGAACCAAGATGCAAGTGATTCTGTTTAATAAAATGTTGAACGGAAAAAGTCTATATTCCGGTTTGATAACGCTTGCTAATCGCAAGAGTAATCAGCCTTAAACTCGGTTGTTCACGTTTCCCGATCAAGTTTTTCGTGACTTTATCTTGTAGTGTTTGATTGTGGAGGTTATATTCCTTTCAACAAAAGAAACGAGCTGAACTGAGAAAGAATAAAACGTCAAACCACGAAAAATTATATTTTGGCATGAACAAATTTTATGACTTTTCCTATAAAAATCATTACGACCTATAGAATTGTATTCTCTACGTTCATTGACAATTTGAAATTCAAGCAAGCGCGAAATAGAGCACTGAGACGATTTCATTTTTGACATTTGTTTTTTTCTTACACGATATTAGAATGCGCCACATCTGCTCTGTAATTCTTACTGTGTAGATGCAAAAAATCACATGAAACATTGATTATGACTATTTCAACTATGTTAAAGTGCTCTAATTTTTTCTTTTATTCTGGAAGAATGAAAAACTCGACAAGGCTCTGTATTCAATTTTCCTTTTAAATTCAAAAAATCATTTCAGTTTAATGAAGACTCTGATCACAGAGGTTTGCGAGCAAACTAATTACAGATCCGAAAACTATAACAATATTTTGGTTTAAAAAACAGCTGCTTTTATAACACAAGCTGTTTACTTGTTGTCCGCGTATACAGACTAAACATTAGAATGGGCGCCTTTCATAAATCTAAAAACTTCTTTTCGTTGAAGAGCCACTCGATTCCTTTGTCCATTCAAATTATCACATTGATCAAGGTTTAAGTTTTGCCAATTTCATGCGACTTGAAGACATTGATAAGTTTCATATTTCATAATCAAAATAGCCATAACCAACAGACTTTTGCAAAAAACGATATTGTCAGTATTAAATCCAAACGAAAACTCTTCAAATTTCAAAACACACTGACTTGTCACATTTTTCAATAAAACCTGAGTGTAGCGCACTTCCAGTGCTTCAAGCAGATTGGTGAACATGAAAGTTGCTTATATGTGAAATCTAAGGAAAAAAACAAGGAAAAGAGTGCAACCGTAACAAAAGAAAAAGTAATCCAACAACCCTTTTGATTTCAAAATTTGAACAGAAAAAATACTTTGAACTTAGGGTTAGGTTTTTTAAACTAATATGGTCCTCCAAAACTACAGGGTTCAGATTTTCGTATTTTGAACTCATAAACGAAATCACAAAATTGCCGACAGCATACAGCTGCACTTTCAGCAAAACATTGAAACAATTTCACTTGCAAAATCATCAAACCCATGAAAAGGATTCATAATCCAGCGTATTTAATTTTAAAATATCAGGTTCTTTTATCTTATTTTATTTGTTAGCTTAAAGAAAAATTTCGACATATCGTAAAAAAAAACAATTTTGAAATATTAAAAACTTTAACAAAAACATGGGAGGCCAAATCTTCATTTGCTGGTAGTAACTTGACGCCACCCCACCAAAGTGTCGACAATTTCAAATTTTACACTTTTGAAAACTTTCGAAACCGATAAAAACGGCCTATATAAAAAATTAAAAGGCGTTGAGCAGTTATATTTGGAAACTAGTTAGAGATCCTCAGAGTACCTTGAGAGCACCCGCTATAACGCTGAGTAACTCAAACTTAGTGAGGTTTACAAACCTTAAATATTTGAAAAAATTTTAAGAAGCATAAAAACGGCATATCTAAGAAAACAAGATATGAGCAATCAAATTTGGAGACAAGAGTGAAACTTCTGAGAGTATTCTGACAGCACCCAACTATAGGACTGACAATAATCGTTGTATCTAATAAAAAAAGTGTTGAGTATTCATATTTGGAGATCCAAATTCGTAACCCCTGTGGATACCCTGACAGCGTAACACTTTTGAATGGCTAATTTCAAAGTTGACCAAGAATGGCTAATTTCAAAATCTGAAAACCCTAACGCTTTGCAATATACGATATAGATTAAACATGCAGATACTCTTTTGTTAACCATGCAAAAATTCGCCAAAAAAACTTAAACATGGCGAGATAGTGAAGCCCGCACTTAAAGATATAACAACAGATTAACTTAAGTTGAGAAAACCAGAACAAAATATATTTTTTTCAGCTGCAACAGCTTAAAATTGCAGAAATTTTCACGAAAAATAAATTCCCAACGCTAAGCCACTTCGAGCAAAACAATGATTATTCGTTGTAATCAACCTGAAAAGCAAAAACATTCAGACCGACTTCTCGAAAGCAAGCAAAATTTATTGAATTTTTGTATTGCAGCTCCAATAAAGACTGAAAGATCTTTAGTATGATACATAAGCTCCACCTCTGGATTTTTAGAGTACACAGAGCCGAGATTTTAACTACAGAAGATGAAAGAATTTTGGCGTAAGTAGTGTAAGTAGCAAAAACATATATAAAAAAATCCGCGTGTAACCTTTAAAAAAATTAGCATGCTATGAGAAAAACAGCAAGCAAAATACTGGGTTAGACACAGGGATAAAAGCTTTGTTCAAAAACAGTGAAACATATCTTATTGTTCAAAAAAATTTTCTCGAAAATAAAAACGATGCATCTAATTTACACTGATAAATTCAAAAAAAAAACAATTGATAAATTCAACGAAAGAAAATAAATCGTTTTCAAAAAACTCTTTTTCGAAAAAGTTTTATCAGAAAAGTTATAAGTTCAGATAATTGACAGACTTTATGTATTGCCTCCTTGCCACTCAGATGAAATTGATATTAAAAAAAATAACAAAAAATGTTTTAAAATCGAAAGCAACAAAAAATTTTACAAAAACACTTAAAACGAGATTCCTTGGACCAAAACAGGAATACAAATGTATTCCTGTATTGCTTTCGATTTAAGAACAATTTTTGTTGATTTTTGTGTATATCATTTTCATCTGATTTCCCAATGACCGATCTGTGTCGATTGAGCCGACAAAAAGTTAGGTGGAAAAACGATAATGCGATCAGTATTTCATAATCAAAATACTTTCAGCTCGCTAAATTTAATAATCCTGAACCAACTCGAACCCTGTACTTGTCGTATAAGTTAGGGTCGTGACGTTTGCGCCAAATATGCAAAACAAAACTTTGCACTTAAATAATCATTGAAAGAGGAGTGAAACGGAACTTCCCACCATTTGTGATACATCAAAAATATCAGCAAATTTTAACAAAAAATGTTCTGAAAATGAAAGCAACAAAAATTTCACAAAAATCCTTGAAACAAGATTCCCTGGACCAATACAGGAATACATCTCAATAATCGAGCTGTGGCGATTGAACCGAGAAAAAAAACTAAATAATAAAACGATAATGCAATCAGTACTTCAAAATCAGAACATTTTCAGTTGGTAAAAAAATAATAATCCTGGACGAACTCGAACTCTGGGCCTTTGTCGTATAATTTAACGTCGTCACGTTAGCGCCAAGTAAGCAGAAATAAACTTTTATTGTGAAATAATCATTAAAGGAGAGGTGAAAATGAACTTCGCATCAATTGTGACACATTAAAAATATAGCATAGCAAGCTAGGCGACAGAGAAATTAGAAAACCATTGAGTCGAAGAAAAAACATAGCCAAAAGACATATGGAAAAAACTCAATGAAAGCAAGGAAACCGAAAATGGACTGCAAAAATTATAAAGCTCTTTCAATTTCGAGAACAATATAGAATTAACATTTGTTTGATAAAAACTAACTCAATTTGGGAAAACTGGAGCAAATTCAGAAAACTGGCGAAGTTTTTATTCCGCTGAGAAACTTGAAATCCACTTTCGAAATAAGAAGTTGATTCACAATTTTTGTGACTTTACACTTCTGCTGTTCATTATTGGAATTTGATGAACAGCAGAAGTGCACTTCTGCTGTTCATTATTCAATAAAAAAAATCAAAATTAAAACCGCTAAACCCAAATTTGAGCGTGTCTTGAATAAAAGGTCGATAAGTGTAGCAAAATGCGTCGAAAAATTTCTCACATTTGTATCAATTCTTCAGATAAATACTATTAAACTGCGGAAACTACGCCGCACAATTGTCACCAAAATGAGCAATATCTGCGAGTAAGATTGGAAAAAATGGACTTGTATTATAGCACAATGCTCACAAGCTCCTAAGTGGAAATAGAATGGGAATTCAAAATGCACAGTTCTATCTGTTGACATGCCAACTATTGACCTAAATGATAGTCGTTTAGACAAACAAAATATTTAGATGAAAAAACCTAGGCTCCGATTTGATAACGCCTGCTAATCACAAGCATAAAAAGCCAAATGATTATGTTGGATCAAGTGTTATGATGATCGAAAAAATCTTAAATAAATAAATAAACGCACTGCGTATACGTGTAATCTAGACCCCCAATAAACTGTTCATGAGATAATAATTTTACGGATCGACACATCAGGATCGACACATCTTAATGGTCTCTAATTGCTTTCGACTATCAAACCTTGAACAAAATTTTGGTTATTTCATATCTTAATTGGCAATCGTCTGACTACAAACAAGATATTGAAACTATGGAGGAAGGTAAGTTTTTTTGGTAATTTTTTCTTCAGTTAACCAACTAGAAGCCTTACCCGAAAGTTAACTACTTAAAATTAACTAGCTAAAGCTAGGGGTATTTGCAAGAGCTCGTATTGCAGATCAAAGAGTAAGTTCGATTTTAACCTGCTGTCATGTGATAACTGGGCATAATCACTACAAATGCATGACAACGCCACTTTAAAATTTTAGAAGCAAATCCGGGAGAAGCGACCGCATTGCTATGCTCAGCACTCCACAACTCGAGCGAGTCATAATTGCGATTTTATTTAGTAATTTATTCGGATGAAAAGTGAATCTTACCGACTAAAGCTCTGTTCTCGCAAGTCGATAAAATCATCCATACGTGTTCACTTCGCAAGTCGAGAAAAGCGACTTGTTTTTACAGTGGAACCAAGAAAAGCTTGTTGATCCACGAGTATATTTAAACGAGTAAACAAATTCAATAGGAAAAAAGTTTTTGAAACACATTCGACGGTTTTTATCGTGTGCAACAGAACGATTTGTACCATTAATTGTCACTTTGACCTCAGTAAAATTGTATCTTTAAAGCTAAATTATCATACTTGCTTTGTAAATGCAGGCATAGAACCTAAGCTACACTGCTAGGTTGATGAAATTTAAATAAACAATAAACTTTATTCAAGCTTCAACTTGGACATACAGAAGCGTCTTTTAATCTTCCTTTTCTACTTTGGGTTTCTTGGTCAGTTTTTTCACAACATAGTTACACAGTATTATAGTAATGGCTATGCCATGATACAAGAAATATATCTGGCTCCAGAATTTCAGAGTCTGAGCTCCTGATAACAAGTAGAACGCCATATTAAGATAGTTCCAGTACTGATTAGTAAGTACCCATGATATAACGGTGACGATTGCTGAGACTACTCGCGATTTCTGGATTGTTTCATTCTTCATGAAAGCTTTTTCGAAGATGACAGCTGAGAAATTGAGCAGAGGCACACACATGAAACTGAGGAAGTAGCCTGACCTGACCCCGTGCCACAGAGCGGAGACAAAGAACGTGGCTGGTTTCCTAAAGCACAAAAACTCTGGTGATACTCTAGCAGTATAAAATGAAACGACATTTATCTGATCAACACAAACAGCTTCTTCCAAGATTCACTCATAAAATTGCCCGATTCTTCAACTGTATGAATCAAACGCATTAACCACTCAGCCACGCAGGCTTAAGAAATCACAAACACAAGTCACAAATGAAGCAGAGAACAGATGCAATGCAATTTCCAAGGCTAGATAGTATTTATAGCAAAAATGGCATCAAACAAAAGATCACTTTCCACTTTTATTGAAAATTTTAGTTGCGAGTTAGGTTTAAAAAAAGAAGGTTCGTACTACTACATTAGCTGCGGGCTAGAGTAAAGAAAAGATCAACCACAAACATTAAGCACAGAGGCAAGGCTTCGCAGACACAAGCGAAAACACGACAAGAAGAAGCTCTATTAGAACAGATACCATGAAATTTCCAATGCTAGATAGCATTTAGAGCAAAAATGGCATCAAACAAGTGATCACTTTCCACTTTTATTGAAAATTTTAGTTGCGAGTTAGGTTTAAAAGAAGAAGGTTCGTACTACTACATTAGCTGCGAGCTAGAATAAAGAAAAGATCAACCGCAAACATTAAGCACAGAGGCAAGGCTTCGCAGACACAAGCGAAAACAGACAAGAAGAAGCTCTATTAGAACAGATACCATGAAATTTCCAATGCTAGATAGCATTTAGAGCAAAAATGGCATCAAACAAGTGATCACTTTCCACTTTTATTGAAAATTTTAGTTGCGAGTTAGGTTTAAAAAAGAAGGTTCGTACTACTACATTAGCTGCGGGCTAGAGTAAAGAAAAGATCAACCGCAAACATTAAGCACAGAGGCAAGGCTTCGCAGACACTAGCGAAAACACGACAAGAAGAAGCTCTATTAAAACAGATGCCATGAAAATTCCAATGCTAGATAGTATTTATAGCAAAAATGGCATCAAACAAAAGATCACTTTCCACTTTTATTGAAAATTTTAGTTGCGAGTTGGGTTTAAAAAAAGAAGGTTCGTACTACTACATTATCTGCGGGCTAGAGTAAAGAAAAGATCAACCGAAAACATTAAGAACAGAGGCAAGGCTTCGCAGACACTAGCGAAAACAGGACAAGAAGAAGCTCTATTAGAACAGATACCATGAAATTTCCAATGCTAGATAGCATTTATACAAAAATGGCATCAAACAAGTGATCACTTTCCACTTTTATTGAAAATTTTAGTTGCGAGTTGGGTTTAAAAAAAGAAGGTTCGTACTACTACATTAGCTGCGGGCTAGAATAAAGAAAAGATCAACCGCAAACATTAAGCACAGAGGCAAGGCTTCGCAGACACTAGCGAAAACACGACAAAAAGAAGCTCTATTAGAACAGATGCCATGAAACTTCCAATGCTAGATAGTATTTATAGCAAAAATGGCATCAAACAAGTGATCACTTTCCACTTTTATTGAAAACTCTAGTTGCAAGTTAGGTTTAAAAAAGAAGGTTCGTACTACTACATTAGCTGCGGGCTAGAGTAAAGAAAAGATCAACCGCAAACATTAAGCACAGAGGCAAGGCTTCGCAGACACTAGCGAAAACACAAGAAGAAGCTCTATTAGAACAGATGCCATGAAATTTCTAATGCTAGATAGTATTTATAGCAAAAATGGCATCAAACAAAAGATCACTTTCCACTTTCATTGAAAATTTTAGTTGCGTGTTAGGTTTCAAAAAAGAAGGTTCGTACTACTACATTAGCTGCGGGCTAGAGTAAAGAAAAGATCAACCGCAAACATTAAGCACAGAGGCAAGGCTTCGCAGACACTAGCGAAAACACGACAAGAAGAAGCTCTATTAGAACAGATACCATGAAATTTCCAATGCTAGATAGTATTTATAGCAAAAATGGCATCAAACAAAAGATCACTTTCCACTTTTATTGAAAATTTTAGTTGCGAGTTGGGTTTAAAAAAAGAAGGTTCGTACTACTACATTATCTGCGGGCTAGAGTAAAGAAAAGATCAACCGAAAACATTAAGAACAGAGGCAAGGCTTCGCAGACACTAGCGAAAACAGGACAAGAAGAAGCTCTATTAGAACAGATACCATGAAATTTCCAATGCTAGATAGCATTTATACAAAAATGGCATCAAACAAGTGATCACTTTCCACTTTTATTGAAAATTTTAGTTGCGAGTTAGGTTTAAAAAAAGAAGGTTCGTACTACTACATTAGCTGCGGGCTAGAATAAAGAAAAGATCAACCGCAAACATTAAGCACAGAGGCAAGGCTTCGCAGACACTAGCGAAAACACGACAAAAAGAAGCTCTATTAGAACAGATGCCATGAAACTTCCAATGCTAGATAGTATTTATAGCAAAAATGGCATCAAACAAGTGATCACTTTCCACTTTTATTGAAAACTTTAGTTGCAAGTTAGGTTTAAAAAAGAAGGTTCGTACTACTACATTAGCTGCGGGCTAGAGTAAAGAAAAGATCAACCGCAAACATTAAGCACAGAGGCAAGGCTTCGCAGACACTAGCGAAAACACAAGAAGAAGCTCTATTAGAACAGATGCCATGAAATTTCTAATGCTAGATAGTATTTATAGCAAAAATGGCATCAAACAAAAGATCACTTTCCACTTTCATTGAAAATTTTAGTTGCGTGTTAGGTTTCAAAAAAGAAGGTTCGTACTACTACATTAGCTGCGGGCTAGAGTAAAGAAAAGATCAACCGCAAACATTAAGCACAGAGGCAAGGCTTCGCAGACACTAGCGAAAACACGACAAGAAGAAGCTCTATTAGAACAGATACCATGAAATTTCCAATGCTAGATAGCATTTATACAAAAATGGCATCAAACAAGTGATCACTTTCCACTTTTATTGAAAATTTTAGTTGCGAGTTAGGTTTAAAAAAAGAAGGTTCGTACTACTACATTAGCTGCTGGCTAGAATAAAGAAAAGATCAACCGCAAACATTAAGCACAGAGGCAAGGCTTCGCAGACACTAGCGAAAACACGACAAAAAGAAGCTCTATTAGAAGAGATGCCATGAAACTTCCAATGCTAGATAGTATTTATAGCGAAAATGGCATCAAACAAGTGATCACTTTCCACTTTTATTGAAAATTTTAGTTGCGAGTTAGGTTTAAAAAAAGAAGGTTCGTACTACTACATTAGCTGCGGGCTAGAATAAAGAAAAGATCAACCGCAAACATTAAGCACAGAGGCAAGGCTTCGCAGACACTAGCGAAAACACGACAAAAAGAAGCTCTATTAGAACAGATGCCATGAAACTTCCAATGCTAGATAGTATTTATAGCAAAAATGGCATCAAACAAGTGATCACTTTCCACTTTTATTGAAAACTTTAGTTGCAAGTTAGGTTTAAAAAAGAAGGTTCGTACTACTACATTAGCTGCGGGCTAGAGTAAAGAAAAGATCAACCGCAAACATTAAGCACAGAGGCAAGGCTTCGCAGACACTAGCGAAAACACAAGAAGAAGCTCTATTAGAACAGATGCCATGAAATTTCTAATGCTAGATAGTATTTATAGCAAAAAAGGCATCAAACAAAAGATCACTTTCCACTTTCATTGAAAATTTTAGTTGCGTGTTAGGTTTCAAAAAAGAAGGTTCGTACTACTACATTAGCTGCGGGCTAGAGTAAAGAAAAGATCAACCGCAAACATTAAGCACAGAGGCAAGGCTTCGCAGACACTAGCGAAAACACGACAAGAAGAAGCTCTATTAGAACAGATACCATGAAATTTCCAATGCTAGATAGCATTTATACAAAAATGGCATCAAACAAGTGATCACTTTCCACTTTTATTGAAAATTTTAGTTGCGAGTTAGGTTTAAAAAAAGAAGGTTCGTACTACTACATTAGCTGCGGGCTAGAATAAAGAAAAGATCAACCGCAAACATTAAGCACAGAGGCAAGGCTTCGCAGACACTAGCGAAAACACGACAAAAAGAAGCTCTATTAGAAGAGATGCCATGAAACTTCCAATGCTAGATAGTATTTATAGCGAAAATGGCATCAAACAAGTGATCACTTTCCACTTTTATCGAAAATTTTAGTTGCGAGTTAGGTTTAAAAAAGAAGGTTCGTACTACTACATTAGCTGCGGGCTAGAGTAAAGAAAAGATCAACCGCAAACATTAAGCACAGAGGCAAGGCTTCGCAGACACTAGCAAAAACACGACAAGAAGAAGCTCTATTAGAACAGATGCCATGAAATTTCCAATGCTAGATAGTATTTATAGCAAAAATGGCATCAAACAAAAGATCACTTTCCACTTTTATTGAAAATTTTAGTTGCGTGTTAGGTTTCAAAAAAGAAGGTTCGTACTACTACATTAGCTGCGGGCTAGAGTAAAGAAAAGATCAACCGCAAACATTAAGCACAGAGGCAAGGCTTCGCAGACACTAGCGAAAACACGACAAGAAGAAGCTCTATAAGAACAGATGCCATGAAATTTCCAATGCTAGATAGTATTTATAGCAAAAATCGCATCAAACAAGTGATCCTTTTCCATTTTTATTGAAACTTTTAGTTGCGAGTTAGGTTTAAAAAAAGAAGGTTCGTACTACTACATTAGCTGCGGGCTAGAGTAAAGAAAAGATCAACCGCAAACATTAAGCAGAGGCAAGGCTTCGCAGACACTAGCGAAAACACGACAAGAAGAAGCTCTTTTAGAACAGATACCATGAAATTTCCAATGCTAGATAGCATTTATACAAAAATGGCATCAAACAAGTGATCACTTTCCACTTTTATTGAAAATTTTAGTTGCGAGTTAGGTTTAAAAAAAGAAGGTTCGTACTACTACATTAGCTGCGGGCTAGAATAAAGAAAAGATCAACCGCAAACATTAAGCACAGAGGCAAGGCTTCGCAGACACTAGCGAAAACACGACAAAAAGAAGCTCTATCAGAAGAGATGCCATGAAACTTCCAATGCTAGATAGTATTTATAGCAAAAATGGCATCAAACAAGTGATCACTTTCCACTTTTATTGAAAATTTTAGTTGCGAGTTAGGTTTAAAAAAGAAGGTTCGTACTACTACATTAGCTGCGGGCTAGAGTAAAGAAAAGATCAACCGCAAACATTAAGCACAGAGGCAAAGCTTCGCAGACACTAGCGAAAACACCACAAGAAGAAGCTCTATTAGAACAGATGCCATGAAATTTCCAATGCTAGATAGTATTTATAGCAAAAATGGCATCAAATAAGTGAACACTTTCCACCTTGAATGAACGCTTTTATTTGCTAGTTAGGTTAGAAAAAGGTAAGTTTCGTACTACTATACTACCTTTTCCCAAGTGTAAACAGCTGCACTATTCACGACCAGCAATCAACAAATCAAAATAGCGTTCTCTTCAAAAATGAATGAAATTTTGCGGGCTTTCAAAATTCAGAAAAGCAATACAACTCACCTCATCGACTTAATAGGACACTCTTTGAAGGTGTACTGCACAAGCCACCACTGCACACACATATTCCAACATCTCACTCCATCTTGCATTGTCAACATAGTCTCCACACCCACTACGTCCATGTTGCGCACAGTCTCAAACGAATACTCCGTATCCCTCTCTTCCTCTTGTCTTTCGGCCTCTGAAGCCCCCGTCGACCCACTGCCATCAGTCAGACTAGTTGAGAGCGAGTAAATCTCATACGCATTCTTAGTTGGACCCTTTCCTGGTTTCGGTTCGCTCCATTTAGGGTAAGCTCCAAATCCAGCAATGACGAAGCAAACCTCAGCTAACAACCAGCCGAAGTACATACGAAGTCTGAACATTGTAAAAAGCGGAAACATGTAGGCTATTTTAAAGAAAACTGTCGTTTCTGCAAACTCTTCTGTATGCAGATATGCCGACTTGTATCTGGAAAAGAACAGAAACAATGGAATGATAATAATGAAGAATTTGAGACGATGCAGTATTTCTGGAATTTTGTCTGATTTTTTGGGTGTGAATCTTTGGTGCACGAAATCGTAGTAGGTTCTGTAAGTAAAGATAGGTCCTGTAAATAGTCCCATGAAGCAGAAAGAGTAGTGGAATAAGTCCAGCATATTGTATTCTGGCATCTTGACACTCTTGAGCCGAATTTCATCATCAACTACGTCCTAAAATGGTAATTTTATCAAAATTGGTGTATTCTAATTAACTCTCATTATAATTTTCGTACTTAAAAATAAAGCAAAAAAACATGCTGACAGGCAAGCGCCTAATATAGCTAACAAAAGGAACCCCACTAAAAGCAGTAGCGTGCCTAGGGGGAAGCAGATGGCATATCATTAGGCTAGGAATCGATGGCTCTGAAAAAGCAACCAACAGTGCTTACTTCAATCATATGAAATTACCTGGTTTTCTTTGGCTTCTCAGATACTTACAATTCAAACAAAACTATTCAATCAGATATTAACTCAGATAAGAACAAAACAAAACTCTCAGATATACACTGAATATAACATTCTTTGGTACTGTTTAATGGCATCTGTAGGACTCCACTGCACTGTCTATAATAAGCTATCGTTAACCTCACAAGTCCATATTAGTGATGATAAATAATGTGCCCAGTTTAATTAGGAAAATGGGTCTTTCAATCTAAGAAGCATATCTGGGAAAGGTGGTTATAAGAATATATACTTGACTGATATGAAAATAGGAAAGGATGCTTGGAGAAAGTGAAGGAAAGTAAAGAAGGACTGCCTGCAATGTGACTGACTTGACTGATGAGTCTCTTGTTGTAAACTGCATCCCTGTGGTCGAACACAGCACTTATCATCTTCAGCACCAGAATCATGAGGACCCCGTTGACGAAGTTGTTCAGTTGCCAGATGGAGAAGACGTGCAGCAGTCTCAGAGTGGAGATGTAGAGGAAGAGGAGAAAGAACGTCACTGGCTTCCACTGCTTGATCGACACTGAACAAATAACACGCAACAACAATCATCAACAATCAAACATCCCATGAGCAAAAGCAAACATAGAATTCTATCTCCCCATTGATTGCATTCAATGTTCCCCACCTACTATAGCCAAAAACCATACTAGTAATACAAAATAATACAGCCCCACTGGTTCTCAATATCTTAGACACAACTTGGTCACTTAATGTCTTCTTTAATACAATCTAGACGTAAAAAGGGGCCTGGCCTTCTCAAGGCAACAATTAATGAAAGATGAATGTGGCACATACATTCAGACTGCAGAGAACATGTGGGGTTGATAGAAGGGACAGCTTACCGCATACAGTGACTGTGTAAGTGGCTGCCACGAACAATAAGACATGGACTGCCTGATAGTTGCAGTAGAGGACAGTGAACAGGAGTCCAGACAGAGTGCAGCTCCACTGGCGCACATTGCCGGGCGGAGTGTAGGACACCAACACAGAGAGGACGAGAGTGAGTGCCAATGCAGAGACATAGGAGGAGTCTTCTGTGGAGAAGGAGTTTATTATATTTAGTACGGCAGTTACCATCTAAGTCTGAAAAGAAAAGAATAGTAGCCAATGTCACTTTCTTTCTGCTGCTCATCAAATAGAAATCACAAGAGGCACCTTCATCAAAGTCTAGCATTGAGTTGAGAAGCAAAGATAAACATCAGAGAGTGACGTTCACAAATTTGCATAAAAGCCTGAAGGCAGCAGGCAATGGTCAAGCAACGGCAGAAGCAACACATATAGGAGGCAGCCAGAATCAAATTTGTGAACAATATTTGTGAATACAAAATGAGGCCCAGAAAGACTGAATCGCATAAAAGTATTAATCTTTTAAGGGAAATGAAATGCGTTGAATGAAATAACAATAATGCCATATATCCGCATAGAGAAAGATTGGCCGCATATCACTTGGCAGCCACAGGGGAGATGAAAAAAGGTCAATAATAGCCTGGACATCTGGGTACTAATGAAAACACTATCAAATTATCTGACAGCATAAACGTTTTTTGGAATACAACCAGCTCCAAACTGGAAAACCCAACTAACAGAAAGTTGGAAAAGAGTCAACGAACTCAAGGAAACCGATAAAAAGGAATTATTAATTTTTAATTTTTTCCAACTTTCGAGAAATACATCACGTTAAAGCTCTATAAAAATCACGAATGTTCGAAGACTGAAAATGTTTCCATAAAAAACACTAATAATTACAGAAAACTGAACGGAACTCTTTCATGTTAAGTCACCTTTCGAAACTAAGAGCCACTCAAGTTTTCACTTTCGGGCAATTTCCGCTCTTTAATAGATTGTAACTAACCTTGTTTTTAACAAATGAAAATTTGAATTGAAATCAAAAAGAACTCTCAAACTGCGAAAAGTCAAAAGTTAGCTGCACTTTACAATGAAAAAGCCTATACCACTTCAATAAGTGTCTTCACTACATTCTCTGACTTAGACAAGAGCCAGGGTCGGCGTGCAATTAGAAGAGCACAAATTGTTTCGAACAAAGTGATTATCGTATACAAAATTCATTTTTTAAATTATTTTGTCGTTTTCCTGGAATCCTCGAAACCATTACTAAAAAAATTTGCTGTTCAAGTTACAAAAACTTTTCTCGTTTTTGCAGACACTCTACTAAAAGATGCAGTTTTTAAGTCGGCTTAAACTGTGATTTAGGTTAAGCCAGACTTAAAAACTGCATCTTATTGTATCGTAACTGGCAAAAATCTTACTATATCGTTATTTTTGCAATTGAAAATGCTTTTGTAACTAAGAGAAAAACTTACCAAGCGGCAGCTAAGCCAAAAATACCCGAGCAGAAATCCTTTAAACCGAAAAAAAAACTAAACAAATTCCCTCAGAACACACAAGCACACAATAAGTTTTTTCGGTCATCAAACGACGCAGTTAGAGACCACTTAGTCGATAAAAAAGCCGAAACCGATTAAGCCGAAGAAAGACAAAAAAGCGAAAAAAAACGAAACTTCAACAAATCGAGTTCGTAAAATTACAACCAATGTAAAAATTGAAATTTGATTCGACCGAAACTTTAAGAAGCTAAAACACTAGCCATGATCATCAGACAATTGAAAAGATTCGATGAACGCAATTAAACAGAAAAAAAACTCTTTGCTTTTTGAAAAAATCTCAACATTCGAATTTAAAACAAAAAAAATATGACCTTCGAGCTTTTTGATTTCTAGATCAATTTGTAAGTGACTTTTTTGATAAAAATAGCCCAATTTGAGAAAACTGAATGGAATTGTAAATTCTTTTATTCAGCTAGGAAATCTGAATAAAAATTTCGAAACTAGAAGTCGATCACGTTTTTTGCGATCCTAACACTTTAGCTGTTCGATATTTGAGTTTGCTAACAAAGGAAATGAACTGAAACTGAAAAAAAAACCAAAAGTCAAATAACCAAAAGTGAAATTGAGCCTGAAAAAATTTAAAGACTTTTCCTGAAAAAAACCATCGAGACTAATATAAGAGTCTGAACTACGTTCATCGACTCCTAAAAACAACAACAATGAAAATCGGTTCCAGCAAAATTAAACAAATCTTAGATGTTGCATCTAAGCCGACAAAACATTATCTGAAAATTCTAGGCCGAAAATTTTATTGTACTACAAAATAAGTTTTTTTTCATATTAGTGTAGTTTTTCGCCGGGTGTGATTACAAAAAAACCTTACGCATTTTCTACAGTGATTAAATAATAGACATGTTCGAAAACAGCGTTTGTAGAAAAATGATCAGAAAAAAAACAAGGAATAAAAAAAATTCAAAATAGTTTGAATTTTTTGAAGTTTTCGCTTCCCAAAATTGAGCTAAATAACTTCAAAAACGAACTTAACTTGCTTAAAACTAAGTTTTTAGGGCTTACAATAGGCACAATGAAGCTGTCGTAGTCCTGCTCGCTCGCTTATTTCGTTCAAAATTGAAATAAAAATCAAAAACTTTAAATAAGTTTCTCTCAATACTGAAAATTTTTTTCAAATTTTTGTGATGTCGATGGAATCGCAACTGAAAGACTTCAATTTGGTATATCACTCGCCCTATTCCAATGATTATTTGCGTTACTAGGTTTTGCGTGGAAACCAAAAAGAAAAAAAATCAAAACAACCGAATACAAAGTCTCTCTACATTTTTCAAATGGTCGGAATGATTAAAACATCGGACAATTATAAAAATTAAGTGAAACCAAAAAAACTACCAACAAATTTGATTGATTCTTGCAGTTCTTTGAGCTTTGGGAATCAAACCATACTCATACCACGAAATATGAAACAAAATTCAAAAAAGTTTTGCGAAATCGTTATGCTATAAACTTCGACGGAAAAAACATGAAAATCTACACGCATGTGAAGATATCATAAAATATTTCAAATGAACTCGTATAGCCAGTGAAATTAACAATATTAAAGTGTTTGCTACTAAAATTCAGACAGAAAAAAAATATGAAAAAAGTAGGATCCATCACTCAAAGCTAAATTAATGAGTTACAATTATCATTATGTACCCCAAGTGCCAATCAACCTGGACCAATCATCAACGACCAACCAATGAAGGAACAACAATTGACACAGAGGCAAAGCTGCGCTTCGCAAACACTTGCGAGAATACGACCAAAAAGCAGCTCTATTAAGTAAAATAATAAAAAGTAGAAATAAGCCTCGAATTAGCACAAACTCAGCTACGTGTCGGATTCGAATCTGAGACCTAACAAAATTGAGTCTCACGCAATAACCACTCAGCCACGGATACTCGAAATCCCTATGAAGTAGCCAGCAATAACGCAGCCTATTCACAAACAAATTAAACAAATTGCCTATTCGATGCTGCAAAAGTAGCACCATATGCAAAAAGACACAATTTTGCATGTACCATGCACTAAATTGGAAAGCAAAAAGCCAAATTATGTCTCAAGTGTGTATTCAAAACATAGCCAACTGAAAATAGGAAAAGAGTAATGAGCGCAAGTAAACAAAAAACACTGACTTCGTTGAAAAAATCTCAACTTTCAAACTTCAAAGAAAAAAATAGATGCCCTTTAATTTCTTTGAATTTCTAGAGCAATTTATGAATGACGATTTTTTGATAGCATTAACCCAACTTGAGACAACTGGATCACTGAAGTTTTTATTCCTCTGGAAATCTAAAAAATAAATTCCACTTTCGAAACTAAAAATTGTTCACGTTTTTTTGCGCCACTTCTACGTTCTTATTTGGAGAGTGCTATTGACCTCAATTTCAGCAGATGAATTTCAATTAAACTCAAAAAGTGCATAAATACCTCAGTGCATTCATAAATGCATCAATATGTATGAATGTACATCTGTAGTTATTAGAGACTTTTAAGACTTTTCCTGAAAAAAAAAATCAGCATGACCTATATAAGAGCCTTCATTAGTTCATTACACTTTAAAAATTGTGAGATATATTGAGTTGGAAAGTTTCTGAAACCGATCTTTTTATCAGTGTACTGCTTTTTGAAACAAATAAATTTTTTCGGTTCATTTGATGAATTAAAAATGCATCAGCTGAGTTAACTTTTTACTAATCAAATGTCAAATCACATACGATTTTATACTGCTACCGCAGCCTACCGATTCAAAAGTGCCACCGAAAGTAGCATTTTTATTTGCGAATTAGAGTGGAAAAAAGAAAGTCCGTACTATTACTTTTTGCTTCGCAAGTGTAATAAAGAACCAACACAGAAACCAACTGACACAACTTCAGATATTGAAAAAAATTTAAAAAAAAAGAACTGAAAAACAACGTACAAAAAATTAAGCAAACGAACGATAGCGCGACATCTATACCTTTCCAAAAGGAAAACTTACAATATCCAAAACAAAGACTCGAGAAATGACTCGAACACCAGACCTTTACTGAGCCAAGCATGTGTGTTACCTCTTCGCTAAGCGGGCACAGATTGCAACAAGAACTTGAACAGCTGTTTCAGTAAACAGATAATCCTTCAAGCCCTTTCGTTAAACTAAACACAAACTGTTTTTGAAACTATAACTTTATGGTGCCGAAGAATTACTTTTTGATCTCTTGAAACTACATAAGACAACTACAAAAGACAGTTGGGTTCAATTAGGTGGAGTTTATTTGAACTGGACATCAAAATCTTTCGGTGCTCAGTAATAAACCATGTTTAGAAAGTGTCCCTATTGAGTGACTGGATTAACTCACATACTCGAACACTAGTATTAAACAAACAACGGCCAGTACGTTGTGGTCACTAAATACTTGGGAATAATAATCATAATAATAATAGTAATCATCATCATCGTTGGTTTTCCAGCCTCTTCTTGGATTCGAAGGTGCAGTGAGAAAAGCCAAAGGCGGCCATATTCTCCATAGTGATAGATTTGAACGAATGTGTGGTGTGCGAATATTCATTGACAAGATAGAGTTTCGACAACCACTGTAATTGCATTTCAATAGTTTTTTTAATTAACTACGGTACCTACTCCAACTTAACAAAAACAGAGCTGCACTTTGCAAACTTTGCAAAAACGAGCCAAAAAACATCACAAGGGATCTTTGAGAACGTAAAACAAAAAGACAAAATAAAATAAGAAAAGTAACCTTTGAAACATAAAATAAAAAATTAACTTTCTACTCAGCATTCTTTAAATGTGGAGACCCCTCAAAACACGAATTCTCTCCTTCATAGAACCCAGCCCTAGAAAATTGACCTCCACTCGAAGAACATTGAGCCCCTCAAAACTTAGGGGATGTGCATGGAACCGATCGAAACTTTTACACCGTTGAACTTGAACCCTAAATTTGAAAAATAAACGCTGTCTTTAATACAAACACAAACTGCCTGAAATAAGTTACAAAGATACGATTAATCAGAAGTGACACAAACTTGGGGAGCACAATGATAAAACGCTGTTCTGTCCAGTCCGTCTCCTCGCCCTCGAAGTAAATTCCGACATCGATCCCCCCACCCCAACCCCCACCCCACGCCGCCCCCCGCGAACGAACTAAGCTGTTGAGTATGGAATTTGAACAACTCACGCCGAGATTAGTAGCGCATACCTTCAACCACCTACCCATTCCATGACACTTATAACAAAACAAATATCAGTTAATCGCCTACCAAATAGTATTTGAGCTGTAAACAGATGAGCAGATACTTAAGAACATAGCCAATCGAAGATTGGAAAAGAGTAATGAACGCAAGTAACCATAAAAAACACTGACTTTCTTGAAAAATCTCAACTTTCGAATTTCAAAGAAAAAAATTGATGCTCTTTAAGCTCTTTGAATTTCTGCAACGGTTTGATTGGCACTTTTTTGATAACATGAAAACTTGAGAAAACTGGATCATCAGGTAAAGTTTTTATTCCGCGGGAAATCTAAAAACTAAATTCCACTTTGTAAATTAGAAATCAAACACAAATTTTTGCACCATTTGCACGTTCGTGTTTCGAGAGTGCTATTCACATTACTTTCAGCAGATGAATTTCAATTGAACTCAAAACGTGCGTTATAACTAAGTGCATCAACATTTTTAGGCTTTTTCCTAAAAAAAAATCTGCAAGACCTATATAAGAGAGTCTTCACTACGTTCATTACTCTTTAAATAACTGCCAATTTGGATTGAGAAAACAATCGGATTATTAAAGAAATATCTGCAGAAGCAAATGCTTGTGTTACAATAAGCATTTGCTTTGAAATTTTTTCTCAGCTCAATCATCATTGCAGAGATTTTCTATTAATACTTAATATCTTTTCTTGATTTTGAGCTTCTGAAAACATTTAGGTTGCTCGCTGGTTAAAGTCTTCTTCGGGCGTTACTGAGGCTGTAGAACCAGTTGGAGAAAACAGTCATTGCAATTTGAACCGGCTGGAATAAAATTAATAGACCCGCTATGAGGGCCTAGCGAATTTTTCTGCCAAACAGAATTTCTGCAGAGTAATTTCTCAAAATGTTTCATCAATAAAACGGTCACCATCTCAGTGGGCTTTGGCTTAAAGATGCAAAAAAAAGCTTAATAACTTAGACAAGAGAAGGTCAGAATAGTATACAAAGATGCGAAACGGAGTTTCGCACAACTTTCGATGCAACGCAAAAATAAAATCATAAGAAAGCAAAAAAATGAACAAGTTATAAATAAAAATGAACAACACGTTTGCATTTGCAACTACAATGAAAGTTGCTAACAGCATAAAAAATAATATGCCGACAATTTTTGAGCAGACGCAAATTTAGCAGCAAAAAAAAAGATTTTACGAATAAAAAATTTTCAAATCTTTCAAGTCCAACCCAGAAATAATAATAATAATAATAATAATAAACAAGGATTTAGACATAAAGCCATGGGGCTAAAATGCTCCGCGTTGGGAGTTTTAAACTGAGTTTTATAGTTTCTTTGAGTTTACACAGCTATTGCAGCAGTTTATTCTCCATGTGCATGGGACACTTTCCTCATATTTACTGATGAAATATATCCAGAAAACGTTTTTGAGGCTTGATTTGAGTCTTTCGTATTTCATCGCAAACAGGTCTTCTTCTTCCTGAGTCTGTAAAACTTTGTTTGCTAGTATAGGTGTTCTGTGCCAGAAATTGCTTTTCGATTTTTCGTAATGATAATTTTTATGCGCTAAGTTATTTTTCGTTGATCTTCTTGTTGGGGCTGTAGATTCTTTGAACTGAACAAATTGTCTCCAATGGAAGTTGTATTGGTCGTTTATTATTTTATGAAGCAAGAGAATGTCGTGCATTTCGTGGTAGAGAGACAGTGGAAGCAGGTTTAATCTAATCAGTCTGTCTTTATAGTTGATGTTGTTACATGACAGTATCCAACGTGTAGCTTTTCTTTGGACATCTTCAATAATTCTTAATTCACACTTATTTGCTTTCCATATGGGTGAGCCATATGACACAATTGGGGTTACATATCCACAGTAGGAGTTCAGTTTCATTTTTAAGCTCGCTGATTTTGAAATATTTCTTTTAATTAAAAATAAGCAGCCTATTGCTTTTTGGGCTCTTATTTTTGTGTGTGCTGACCAGTTTAGGTTGTTGGTTATTTGTATACCAAGGTCTTTTTCTGAACAGGTTTTTTTAAGTATATGGTCACCGAGATACATGTTTAGGTCAAGTTGGGGGTCTTTGAATATAATATTGTGACATTTTTTCAGATTAAGAGAAATAACAACACTTCCACTTGTAACAAGCAAGAATTTTTTATACAAACTGAAAAAAAAACAAGTTCCACCGAGATTCGAACTTCAGACCTTATATTGGAAAGAATCCTGGAAGATGTTAATGTTCAATAATAAAAGATTTGTATTCAGAACAGAATAAAGAAAAAAATGTGAGCCAACAAAACTGCTGTTGTCATGAAAAAATTTGAGCCATATAGTTATAAGTGTTTACGAACCATATAAAAGCCTAACAAAATATTTTACTTTCGAAACTATGCCATATAATTTGAGCCGAAACCGTTTAATCGAAAATAAAACCGAAAAAAATCAGAGATTACAGAGCTTTCAATTATAGTTAAAACAACTGTAATCTTAAAAAACCTATGCTATGGAAAGTAAGCCCATTAAATACTTACCAGATACTATAAACTGCACTTCGGGGAAAATATAAACTGGGTAAATGGATCGAGGCAAACTAGGACGAAAACCGCTACATCATTTTTTTCAAGTATTATATTTTTAATGATGGTAGTTCACTTAAATTATCAAGAAATTAAACATGTCAGCAGAGTGCAAGTCAGAAGTCGTGAAATTCACCATTTCCACTTAAATTGACCATTCTGTGAACAAATTTATTTACGGGAAATAACGTAATGGAAATCGACACAAAATTTATCACATTTTTAGAACTTTCAAACTTCGAAAAATGTCAGGTTTAATCTCTTTGAACTCCATAATCTTATAGTTGATGTTGTTACATGACAGTATCCAACGTGTAGCTTTTCTTTGGACATCTTCGATAATTCTTAATTCACACTTATTTGCTTTCCATATGGGTGAGCCATATGACACAATTGGGGTTACATATCCACAGTAGGAGTTCAGTTTCATTTTTAAGCTCGCTGATTTTGAAATATTTTTTTAAATTAAAAATAAGAAGCCTATTGCTTTTTGGGCTCTTATTTTTGTGTGTGCTGACCAGTTTAGGTTGTTGGTTATTTGTATACCAAGGTCTTTTTCTGAACAGGTTTTTTTAAGTATATGGTCACCGAGATACATGTTTAGGTCAAGTTGGGGGTCTTTGAATATTATATTGTGACATTTTTTCAGATTAAGAGAAATAACAACACTTCCACTTGTAACAAGCAAGAATTTTTTATACAAACTGAAAAAAAAACAAGTTCCACCGAGATTCGAACTTCAGACCTTATATTGGAAAGAATCCTGGAAGATGTTAATGTTCAATAATAAAAGATTTGTATTCAGAACAGAATAAAGAAAAAAATGTGAGCCAACAAAACTGCTGTTGTCATGAAAAAATTTGAGCCATATAGTTATAAGTGTTTACGAACCATATAAAAGCCTAACAAAATATTTTACTTTCGAAACTATGCCATATAATTTGAGCCGAAACCGTTTAATCGAAAATAATACCGAAAAAAATCAGAAATTACAGAGCTTTCAATTATAGTTAAAACAACTGTAATCTTAAAAAACCTATGCTATGGAAAGTAAGCCCATTAAATACTTACCAGATACTATAAACTGCACTTCGGGGAAAATATAAACTGGGTAAATGGATCGAGGCAAACTAGGACGAAAACCGCTACATCATTTTTTTCAAGTATTATATTTTTAATGATGGTAGTTCACTTAAATTATCAAGAAATTAAACATGTCAGCAGAGTGCAAGTCAGCAGTCGTGAAATTCACCATTTCCACTTAAATAGACCATTCTGTGAACAAATTTATTTACGGGAAATAACGTAATGGAAATCGACACAAAATTTATCACATTTTTAGAACTTTCAAACTTCGAAAAATGTCAGGTTTAATCTCTTTGAACTCCATAATCTTATGATTCACAATTTTATGATTGACACTTTTCTGCTAAAATGAACCCAATTTAAAAAAAACTGGATGAATGGGTAAATTTTAAATTCCGCTGGGAAACCTAATTCTTTTTTGCGCCGTTTCGACTTTCGTAATCGGAGATCGCAATTAAGTGCTTTGATAAACAAATGTATGATTGCATTTCTGTAGTTATTAAAAAATTTAAAGACTTTCCAGAAAACTAAACAAACAAAAAACCTTCAAGACCTATATAAAAGAAAACCACTTCCTTCTCTAACACTTCACAAAAAAAAACGGCTGGAATTTCTACCTTCAATTAGCTAAAGTTAGTTTACAGTAATTAACTATAAATTAACGCAAACTTATTTTTTTTATTTTTACACCAAGCTTGTTGATATAAGCATCTGAGTAAGGTAGGATAACTAAGTACGAGACAGCAAGGGAATAAACAAAACATGTGATGTTTGTCAGTTGCCTTAGTTTTTCTCTACAACTAGATGATTCAGTAGCTGAAGAATTAGCGTTTAAAAAGAAAAAGTAGCAATAGAAAACAGAAAAAAAGGCGTTTTGAAAAAAAATCCCTCTGCGACACAGACATGGAGCTGAACCGTTCAAGCCGACAACCATACATAACTATGCTACTGACACTTGAAGAGCCGAAACATTAGCCACGGATAAAGCGGAGAATACATGCTAAACTGCCAATACTATGGTGTGCAATCTGCAAGCATACAACTTTCACAGCATACGGTTCCCATACATTCCAAAAAACGTATTCTGTCCAAACAGCCTCAACAAAAAATAGAGGCTGCCGCATTGGCGTCAACGGATTGAGAGCTTGTCAACAGATGGTAGGACCAACCAGATACATTTGCATGCTGTTGGACCGGTAAGAGACTCAAGGTAAGTGAAGTGGTTGCGTGCTGCGGGCTTCGTAACCCAATATCTATGCAGCGAAAGTGCCAGCAAAAAGAACACTATTTAATGTAAGCTGGATTGAAAATAATTGAACTTGTAATATAACACAATACTCGAAAGCCTGCTTGTGTAAAAAACTACATATGGGATTTAGTAACTTTGCTAGCCGATTCAAAACAGTAAAATTATAGAGTTAAATTGGGTAAAAAGAAAGCTGTCATGAAAATAGAAACCCAGATACTATTTTTTTCAAATAATATGCTACACTATTTTATGGTACAGACTTGATTTCGGGCTCAGCATTAACTGATTTTTACATTAGAAAACTCAGAAAAAGATATACGTAAAGCGCCGATGAAGATTCGTTGGCAGTCTCAAATTGAACACTCAACCGACATAAATTATTAATGAAACAGTTTTCACAAAAAGCGAACAATTCAAATTCGAAAACGAGGTGGAAAACTGTTCAGATTAAAGCAACTAGTATCGATAACTCAAATTAATTTAAAAATTTAATTAAAATAGTAAGAATAGTCACAAAAATATCAGAAAACTCATAATCCATATAATTACATACATGCCAAATATCCTTCGATAGAACATTTGTTTTTTTACAAGAGTTTTTTTTTCAATCAAATGAGAGAATAAGACTAAAACCAGTTTGGAAAAAGACCGTTCATGTTTCGTGTAAGGGATTAGTCTGCAGTTTTTAATACAATTTAGGGACGTATAAGCGCCATGACAAATTTACAACTTCATTTTGAAAAGAAATGAACCAAAGATATGAAAAGAATAAGCCATGACTTCAGTTGTGACAAAATTGTAGGCATCGAATTAAGAAAATTGTTTGCGCCTAAGATCTACTCTAAAACATCAAATTCAATAATTCACAGTGTGATTTATAGTTATTCAGTTTTCAGCTTAGAAGCGAAACTTTTGAATCACAGCTGCATCCTGGATTAAAAGAGGTATCATATAAAGAGTGATCTGTTAGATTATGTCGGCAGCAGTAGGTTGAATGAAACAGTTTAGTTCGCAATTAAGAAGACTAGTAGCATCTTCCTTCCTCTTTCTACCACTGGTCTTTCAATACCCCACCCCCATCACCTCCCTTAAGCATATGGCAAGTAAAATACACTGAGCCTTGATTAATGAACCCATTGCATCATTGGCTGCTAATCAATGCCAATACCGTAATCATCAGAGCTGTTTTGGAGCAAATTGAATGAAATAGTCTTCATTTTGAAATAGTCTTAATTTTGATGAGAAAAAGAGGGAGAAGGGAAATGAAATTGATAATGATTTGTTTTTTATTGAGAATATAGAAGAAAAAAGATAAAGCTTTCAAGTTAAGACCAGGGACTAGAAAAGAAAAAACAAACTTGTTGCCCTTCTAGACATTGAGCTGCTTTGTTTAGGACTCGAAAAACATGCGCTTCCATTTGGCCATGTCTTTGGTGCAGATCGTCTTCTCCGCAAATGCGATGTCGTCCTTGATGGCCTTGATGAGATGTTTGACGTGGGTGAAGTTCCACTCGGGTCTGATGTAGCCGGCGATTAGCACTCGCAGTTCCACACCGTAGAACTCGTTGGGGAAGTCGTGGATGATGTGGGTCTCGGCCGAGAGCTTCTCGTTCTGATAGAACGGGTTCCACCCGCACGACATCACCATGTTGAACACCTCTTGGCTGTACGAGGGCACTTGTGCCAGTCCAAAGTAGATACCTGCCAAACAACACACTCATATCATTATCATGCCCAACAGACAATTGGAAAAGAGAAGAGTCAATGAACGCAATGACACAAAAAAGACAACTTTCGAAACAAAAAACCACTTTCGAAACTGGAAGCCAATCACGCTCTTCTTGACCTTAACAATTTAGCTGTTCGATAGTGGAGTTTACTTGAAAAGAAATGAACTTACTGAAGTTGAAAAAATCAAACCGCGAAAAAGTGAATTTGAGCCTGAACAAATTTGAAACTTTTCCAGAAAAAAAAAACAAAAAAAATCATCAGCACCTATATAAGAGTCTGAACTATATTAAAACAGATTCACAATCAATTGAAGTTGATACCATTTGGAGAGAACTTTGTCTAGAAATCGCGAACATGATGACATTGCAATAAATTCAATATCCTTTTTTATGCATTGATGCAGCAAATAAACGTTTGTTCTTTACGGAGAAAGTGATTAACACAATCGGGAATCAACATTGACATATGAAGTGATTGGAAAATCTCCAATGATTTCAAATAAAACCCGGCTAAAAAGCTTACCTGGTTTCATTTCTAGAAGACATTCATTTAAAAATCCAACAAAACCAGTTTCTGACAACTCAACTCAAATGCTTTTTAAACTATAGCCCATATTGTACCTGTTTTGAAGTTCTTGGGAAGTGATTTGATAACGGACTCTGCAAAGTTGGCAGTTGGGATGCCCAGTTGTTTGCTCCCTCTCCCAAACCCCTTGACAACATCTCCAAACAGAAAGATTGGATGATCCAGCCATAGCATAGTGAGAGATCGGGGCTTAAATAAAGAAGAAGGAGTGCAAATAAACATTGAAACTATCGCTCCATAAATAAGCAAAGCATCAACTGTCAATTTATTTGAGCACTTATCCCACATTCGGTGGCCACAGCCGATTGATTTATTGTGGAAAAAAGGATAGAGCAGCGAAACAGAATGTATCTCTCGAATGAATGGTGATACTTAGCTAGCATAATTATGAATAACATGTTTTCTGAGAAGCAACTGACCTTCCTCTCAATCTTCTGTTCCGCTTCATCTCCACACTTGTCTGGGTTGATGATTGGCAGTAGAGGCGATGAACTCATTTTACCACTCTGTTTTCCACTCTGCACTCGTTATGTTATGTTCTGTTGGTTTAAACTTGTACCTAGCATACAATTTGCATTTAAAATCAACTCTCCTATTATCTAACATTAAATCGAGACTAATGCAAGTTTGCGTCCAGCTTACTTGATTATTCTTGCCAGTAGAAATTCCACAAATGCGGCAGCTAATTAAGCCATTCGTCATTCAATGATAATATTCCAAGTGTAGCTTCAAGTGTGACCTCAGATTGATTTAGCTTCTATATAATCAGTTTCACTGATCTATCGCTTTCAAAACTACCTGAAAAAAATCGGATCAAATGAGCAATATCACCACGTAATAACCAATTGAGGTATCTCCCCTACCCAATCAAAAACTGTAAAATGCTACAAAAAACATTTACAAACGCAAGCAGATGGTTGATGTGTTCATAGCACGCAATCCATTGGCCTACAGTTTATTTTACATGAGTCGAAACATTTTTTTTGAAAACATCGAGTTTTTCAAGGATTTTTTTTGTGAATTTTTGTTTGGGTGAACATAGCCTTGAGGAAAACAATTAACTAGATTTGGATCTGAATATAGAGTTGGTGTTCTAGATTTGCATCTGAATATCGAAAAATATTCTCTGCAGCACCTGAATAATGTAAGCAAAGCATTTTTCATCTTTCAAGACTAAAATTCTATTTCCAAGCAAACTAAAAGCATACTACTCCCAATTTCTTATTTTCGTAGGGCAACAGCGCCCACTGTGTTTTTAAGTTCTACTCCTTGTATCAATTAAGCATTCACTTGCAATCAAAAATTGCTACTCAAAAAGTTCTGACGTAGAAGGCACAAGGAAATGAGGATGAATCTAACAGCGTAATTTGTCTCAACGCACATACCATTTACCACCAGTTCCGCAATCTCTGTAAGGCCATTTACGGCTTTTTTTATAACGAATTTGTAAGATTTGATGCGCCGGAAGAGAAACACTCAAGTAGATGCTTGGCAAGAGCCAACAATGAGACTAAGCCATTGGAAAACAGCGGCGTCACCATATGAAATTGAATGGCCAATACAGCTTCAAGCTGGAAAAAGCCATCACTCGGATCCATCTTCACTTCGGGTTTTTCGAAAATCAATCACCAGGGTTTATTTTAATTAACATTAAAACAAAGACAGAAAACAAACGAAGCAACGCAAACAGTCAAGAAAACGATACAAATGTCAAAAAACATCTTAATTTTGTTAAGATGCGGTCTTTGAGGGGATGCATTTTTATTTTCATATTTCTTCTATGCAAATCCGAAAGAGAGCGAAATCATAAACAAAATAATTTTGTTCTATTCCCTTTACAAAGAAAAATATTGCTGAATAAGCACAAATTTTAGAATTTCGTTCGAATCCTCTCAAACCACAACGGACAAAAAAGGACAAAACTTTAAGATAGTTTTTTAAGCTTCATTTTGTGGTAGAAAATAAATTTCGTTGCTACGTGCACAGCGACCGGCATCTTTATCCAATATTATTTTTTAAAATGATATATTCAATAAAGTATAAGACCAATCATTCAATCGCCAATATATTCCAAAAGCTCGGAAAAGTTTTCTTGAAATGACGAATTTGTTTTTTTTTCAAATTTAAAAACTGCGAGGAAAACAAACAAAAATGAAAATAATTCCGATCACATCTAGGATCTGACAATCAGAAAATCAAGAGCTAAAGAAGAAACAAGGATGAACGGTTGGTGTGCAAATAGTAGAATGTTCCGATCACATTTATCTGCAAAGCAATTGAACAATGCGAAGAAAAACAATGTCGAACAAGTCCAATTTACTATGGCTATCGACTAAGCCTAAATTTCTGGTTTCTTTCAGATCCTCTTAGACCACTACGGACAAAAATCGCCAAAATTAAAACATAAAAATAATTTTTCAAAGTTTAATTAATGTGATATTGTTTTAGCTGCGAACAGTAGGGGTCGTCCAAATAGTGTTTCTAATATCTCTTATTTCCAGTACTCCACAACTGAAGATTGTAGAGATTTATTCATCGTTTCGTCTCGTCCATCAAACAGTAACTAGGGTCCCCTTCTGACATTACTGGTTAAAACCCGTTCTAGGGGGCAGTTTGTAACTAGTGCGGTGAACAGAGAAAAATTCCTAGTGTGCCTCGATATGTTGCTAAAATGAGCCATTTTGCGACTGCAACGAAGTTGTACTACATGTCGTCAAGTTTTAGAGATTTTGGCTTTGATGGACAGTTAAAGAGTTGGTGAATTCCATGCGATCTAGCATTAAAGTTTGGTCAATTGTTTTCGATGTTTTTGCTCAGCCTGCACAGGTGGCTTTTAAATTGTGTTTTACATCCACAGAGGAGTTAAGCAAGAGTACGTTGAGCCAGAGTACAGCGGAGTTTGAGATCCTATCAGTTTAAAGGGAGGCTTTGTAACGTATTTATTTACTCATTTGAACGAATTGTCTTAGGAGCGACTTTGGATTGATCTGGTGTAAAACTTGTTTAATTTTACTTTCTTCAAACCACTCATCCTATGAATTATAAGACTGCTTATTCAATCGCCAATCAATATAGTCTAGGAGCTCAAAAACATTTTTCTGGAAAGAATGAATAGTTTTTGGAACTTTTTCAAACTACAAATCAACAAATTGAGAGCTCTGACGTTTGTTTGCAGAGCCTATCATGACCAGGAAAGCAAACCAAATCGAAGATTATTCCCACCATATCTGTGATGTGACGAAAAAAAAACAGGACCCAAAACAAACAAAGATTGACGGTTAGCGTGCAAGTAGCACAATTGTGCAAGAAGCACAAACATGACCATATTAATATACGTAAAGCAAACTAAAAATGAAGAAACCTTTTTTTCAAACATTGCTATTCATTTTTACGGTGGTGAGAGGAGGGAAAACAACATACATTTAAAACGCTTTAATAGAAAATTAGTCTGATAAATGGAAAAACTCCATAAATAGAAGACCAGTGTTTCTCAACGCTGAAACAATTTCTGAATTTCTGAACTACTATGGTATCCGAGTCACTGCCGAAAGGACTTCTATATGATACCACACTTGACCCTCTACGAGGTTTATTTAATTTGCCTGAACAGCTAAAAACTACACCCACCGCAATACATCCTTCCCACTACTTGGCGAACTGGACGGAAAAAAATCATGCTAGGGAAAGTAAGCCGACAAAAGAATACAAATGATAGAACGACAATTGAAGCTTTCACAAAAATCATTTTTCGAAGATTAACAACTCCAACCCGGGATTATTTGTTCCAAAGGCGCGTTCTTTACTTCTAGGCCAATTTAGAAGGGAAATGGTAGATCAGGGGCGGATTTAGGGGGGGGGGGCGGACGCCCCCCCCCCTCAGGGATTCGACCCTCTGCCGACCCAAAGGGTCCCCCCTTTGATACTTTTTCAGAAATCCATTTTTGGCCGACCGACCCTAAAATTTTTCTAAAGGCGCCTTCGGCGCCAATATATACTAACTTTGAGGGGGAGCGCGCGCCAAAAAAACGCGATTTTTTGTCAAAATTTTTCAAAAAGTGCCCAAAAACGGCTTTTTTTACTGTTTTTTTCAAAAATTTGCCTGCGGCGCAGAAAATTTTGCAAAAATAGGGGCAAAACAGTGCTTTGGGAGAGCTCGAAAAATCTATTTGGTCGACCTAAAAAAAAAAAAAAAGGTCGACAAAAATTTGGAAAATTTTTTGAAAATCCGCCCCCCCCCCTCGAGAAAATCCTAGATCCGCCCCTGTGGTAGATGCTGAGGTTCCATAAAAAAGCAAGGTCACTTTCCTCCAGATGTGTAATGAAAGTTATTAACAGGAAAAAGACTTATTTCCTTATTACAAGTACACCTGCTCTCGCAAGGGAAAAGAAACCAGCAGCCAAGACATCAAATTAAAAACATGAGGAAGCATAAAGGTTTTCTTTTAAGTACTTTAAATGATACTTGCTGTCTGTGTCAATGATGTGTGTTTTCCATGTATGTGAAATCGAATAAAACAACTAAAATTATAGTCTTTCCAGTTTCATCATCAATTTTATAGAAATAGACTTTTTAAAAACTCTGGTTTGCTTTCTTGGACAGACTTTCGCGTTAAAGTTTTTCAAAAACTAGTTTTTTTTTCACAATAAAAAAACACGCGTATCCCATGCTATGGTTCTACGGAATGTTTGAAAGCTTTTAACTTGCAGCAGTTGCAAGTGTTCGGAACTTTCACGTGGAATTCAGGAAAATATACATATAAATCAATATTCAGTTCATCATATTGCCGATTGATTTATTGTGGAAAAAAGGATAGAGCAGCGAAACAGAATGTATCTCTCGAATGAATGGTGATACTTAGCTAGCATAATTATGAATAACATGTTTTCTGAGAAGCAACTGACCTTCCTCTCAATCTTCTGTTCCGCTTCATCTCCACACTTGTCTGGGTTGATGATTGGCAGTAGAGGCGATGAACTCATTTTACCACTCTGTTTTCCACTCTGCACTCGTTATGTTATGTTCTGTTGGTTTAAACTTGTACCTAGCATACAATTTGCATTTAAAATCAACTCTCCTATTATCTAACATTAAATCGAGACTAATGCAAGTTTGCGTCCAGCTTACTTGATTATTCTTGCCAGTAGAAATTCCACAAATGCGGCAGCTAATTAAGCCATTCGTCATTCAATGATAATATTCCAAGTGTAGCTTCAAGTGTGACCTCAGATTGATTTAGCTTCTATATAATCAGTTTCACTGATCTATCGCTTTCAAAACTACCTGAAAAAAATCGGATCAAATGAGCAATATCACCACGTAATAACCAATTGAGGTATCTCCCCTACCCAATCAAAAACTGTAAAATGCTACAAAAAACATTTACAAACGCAAGCAGATGGTTGATGTGTTCATAGCACGCAATCCATTGGCCTACAGTTTATTTTACATGAGTCGAAACATTTTTTTTGAAAACATCGAGTTTTTCAAGGATTTTTTTTGTGAATTTTTGTTTGGGTGAACATAGCCTTGAGGAAAACAATTAACTAGATTTGGATCTGAATATAGAGTTGGTGTTCTAGATTTGCATCTGAATATCGAAAAATATTCTCTGCAGCACCTGAATAATGTAAGCAAAGCATTTTTCATCTTTCAAGACTAAAATTCTATTTCCAAGCAAACTAAAAGCATACTACTCCCAATTTCTTATTTTCGTAGGGCAACAGCGCCCACTGTGTTTTTAAGTTCTACTCCTTGTATCAATTAAGCATTCACTTGCAATCAAAAATTGCTACTCAAAAAGTTCTGACGTAGAAGGCACAAGGAAATGAGGATGAATCTAACAGCGTAATTTGTCTCAACGCACATACCATTTACCACCAGTTCCGCAATCTCTGTAAGGCCATTTACGGCTTTTTTTATAACGAATTTGTAAGATTTGATGCGCCGGAAGAGAAACACTCAAGTAGATGCTTGGCAAGAGCCAACAATGAGACTAAGCCATTGGAAAACAGCGGCGTCACCATATGAAATTGAATGGCCAATACAGCTTCAAGCTGGAAAAAGCCATCACTCGGATCCATCTTCACTTCGGGTTTTTCGAAAATCAATCACCAGGGTTTATTTTAATTAACATTAAAACAAAGACAGAAAACAAACGAAGCAACGCAAACAGTCAAGAAAACGATACAAATGTCAAAAAACATCTTAATTTTGTTAAGATGCGGTCTTTGAGGGGATGCATTTTTATTTTCATATTTCTTCTATGCAAATCCGAAAGAGAGCGAAATCATAAACAAAATAATTTTGTTCTATTCCCTTTACAAAGAAAAATATTGCTGAATAAGCACAAATTTTAGAATTTCGTTCGAATCCTCTCAAACCACAACGGACAAAAAAGGACAAAACTTTAAGATAGTTTTTTAAGCTTCATTTTGTGGTAGAAAATAAATTTCGTTGCTACGTGCACAGCGACCGGCATCTTTATCCAATATTATTTTTTAAAATGATATATTCAATAAAGTATAAGACCAATCATTCAATCGCCAATATATTCCAAAAGCTCGGAAAAGTTTTCTTGAAATGACGAATTTGTTTTTTTTTCAAATTTAAAAACTGCGAGGAAAACAAACAAAAATGAAAATAATTCCGATCACATCTAGGATCTGACAATCAGAAAATCAAGAGCTAAAGAAGAAACAAGGATGAACGGTTGGTGTGCAAATAGTAGAATGTTCCGATCACATTTATCTGCAAAGCAATTGAACAATGCGAAGAAAAACAATGTCGAACAAGTCCAATTTACTATGACTATCGACTAAGCCTAAATTTCTGGTTTCTTTCAGATCCTCTTAGACCACTACGGACAAAAATCGCCAAAATTAAAACATAAAAATAATTTTTCAAAGTTTAATTAATGTGATATTGTTTTAGCTGCGAACAGTAGGGGTCGTCCAAATAGTGTTTCTAATATCTCTTATTTCCAGTACTCCACAACTGAAGATTGTAGAGATTTATTCATCGTTTCGTCTCGTCCATCAAACAGTAACTAGGGTCCCCTTCTGACATTACTGGTTAAAACCCGTTCTAGGGGGCAGTTTGTAACTAGTGCGGTGAACAGAGAAAAATTCCTAGTGTGCCTCGATATGTTGCTAAAATGAGCCATTTTGCGACTGCAACGAAGTTGTACTACATGTCGTCAAGTTTTAGAGATTTTGGCTTTGATGGACAGTTAAAGAGTTGGTGAATTCCATGCGATCTAGCATTAAAGTTTGGTCAATTGTTTTCGATGTTTTTGCTCAGCCTGCACAGGTGGCTTTTAAATTGTGTTTTACATCCACAGAGGAGTTAAGCAAGAGTACGTTGAGCCAGAGTACAGCGGAGTTTGAGATCCTATCAGTTTAAAGGGAGGCTTTGTAACGTATTTATTTACTCATTTGAACGAATTGTCTTAGGAGCGACTTTGGATTGATCTGGTGTAAAACTTGTTTAATTTTACTTTCTTCAAACCACTCATCCTATGAATTATAAGACTGCTTATTCAATCGCCAATCAATATAGTCTAGGAGCTCAAAAACATTTTTCTGGAAAGAATGAATAGTTTTTGGAACTTTTTCAAACTACAAATCAACAAATTGAGAGCTCTGACGTTTGTTTGCAGAGCCTATCATGACCAGGAAAGCAAACCAAATCGAAGATTATTCCCACCATATCTGTGATGTGACGAAAAAAAAACAGGACCCAAAACAAACAAAGATTGACGGTTAGCGTGCAAGTAGCACAATTGTGCAAGAAGCACAAACATGACCATATTAATATACGTAAAGCAAACTAAAAATGAAGAAACCTTTTTTTCAAACATTGCTATTCATTTTTACGGTGGTGAGAGGAGGGAAAACAACATACATTTAAAACGCTTTAATAGAAAATTAGTCTGATAAATGGAAAAACTCCATAAATAGAAGACCAGTGTTTCTCAACGCTGAAACAATTTCTGAATTTCTGAACTACTATGGTATCCGAGTCACTGCCGAAAGGACTTCTATATGATACCACACTTGACCCTCTACGAGGTTTATTTAATTTGCCTGAACAGCTAAAAACTACACCCACCGCAATACATCCTTCCCACTACTTGGCGAACTGGACGGAAAAAAATCATGCTAGGGAAAGTAAGCCGACAAAAGAATACAAATGATAGAACGACAATTGAAGCTTTCACAAAAATCATTTTTCGAAGATTAACAACTCCAACCCGGGATTATTTGTTCCAAAGGCGCGTTCTTTACTTCTAGGCCAATTTAGAAGGGAAATGGTAGATCAGGGGCGGATTTAGGGGGGGGGGGCGGACGCCCCCCCCCCCCCCCCTCAGGGATTCGACCCTCTGCCGACCCAAAGGGTCCCCCCTTTGATACTTTTTCAGAAATCCATTTTTGGCCGACCGACCCTAAAATTTTTCTAAAGGCGCCTTCGGCGCCAATATATACTAACTTTGAGGGGGAGCGCGCGCCAAAAAAACGCGATTTTTTGTCAAAATTTTTCAAAAAGTGCCCAAAAACGGCTTTTTTTACTGTTTTTTTCAAAAATTTGCCTGCGGCGCAGAAAATTTTGCAAAAATAGGGGCAAAACAGTGCTTTGGGAGAGCTCGAAAAATCTATTTGGTCGACCTAAAAAAAAAAAAAAAGGTCGACAAAAATTTGGAAAATTTTTTGAAAATCCGCCCCCCCCCCTCGAGAAAATCCTAGATCCGCCCCTGTGGTAGATGCTGAGGTTCCATAAAAAAGCAAGGTCACTTTCCTCCAGATGTGTAATGAAAGTTATTAACAGGAAAAAGACTTATTTCCTTATTACAAGTACACCTGCTCTCGCAAGGGAAAAGAAACCAGCAGCCAAGACATCAAATTAAAAACATGAGGAAGCATAAAGGTTTTCTTTTAAGTACTTTAAATGATACTTGCTGTCTGTGTCAATGATGTGTGTTTTCCATGTATGTGAAATCGAATAAAACAACTAAAATTATAGTCTTTCCAGTTTCATCATCAATTTTATAGAAATAGACTTTTTAAAAACTCTGGTTTGCTTTCTTGGACAGACTTTCGCGTTAAAGTTTTTCAAAAACTAGTTTTTTTTTCACAATAAAAAAACACGCGTATCCCATGCTATGGTTCTACGGAATGTTTGAAAGCTTTTAACTTGCAGCAGTTGCAAGTGTTCGGAACTTTCACGTGGAATTCAGGAAAATATACATATAAATCAATATTCAGTTCATCATATTGCAGTCAATTAATTCTTGTTTGCTGAATTTCTTTAGGGCATCAAATGTTACTTGAACGGCAATGTTTTCGTTGCCGATTGTTTTCACGGCCCCAGTTAAATTTGCAACAGGAAATACGGATCAATCGTTTTAACTGCAAATGAACATAACATATAGACATTAGAAACCATCCGAGAGCAACTGAAGGTGGCTAGATATTCAGCATGACATCATTTTATTTCCATGCGACCTATTCCATTATACCACAAAATTTTCTACAGCACGTTGGTGATATATTTATTGGTAACTGTGCAGCATGTATTAGTTTACCTATAGCCACCAACCATCAACAAAATCGGGGAAAAGTCCAATTTGCTATCATTTCTACAAGCCGCATTTGTTTTAAGCATAACTGGGTATTTTCTAAGAGCTGAAATACTTGAATGTAAAATAGAAACTGAATGTAGAAAAATAGAACCTTTCAGAGGCTGATTGAACTTTCGACTTTATAACTTTTCGGCATGTTGGCCTGCCGCCTATCAAAGCACACGATAGACGCTCCCATGACTTAAGGTACCATTTACCATTTTAACCAAATACAGTAAATTCATACACGCAAGCACAATAGCGGGATAGTCTACTAGAATTAGTCGCCCCTTCGTACGTGCTACCCTCTTTCTTTGCTAAGCGAACAGGAATCAAGCTAACATTTGCACTACCAACGCATTAAACACGACATATTAGCAAGCAGAGTAGTAGCATGCTACTTAGCACAACGTAAAAACAAATTCCCGTAAAAATTGCTGCGAATTTTGGAAGCGTACGGTCGAAAAGTAACCCATCAAAAGCTTACTCCAAAAACTTGGGTAACACAAACTACATTTACCCTGCGTTTGATACATTGACCCAAGAAACCCGCAGCCCGGGTGCTGTAAATACGGGGGGCTCACCCACGTCACGTAGATGGCCTAGTTTCAAGAAAGCTCTTCCTTTCACTCGATCTATTAGTGGGGACCGTTTAGACCGAAGACAAAAGCGAGAAAAACGTGTTCAAACACAGTCTGCCATATTTCGTGGATCAAACATAGGCAGCACAGGCTATTCTGGCGCGAGTGACACAAACTTCAGCAGACTTACTTCACTTCTTTCATTCAATCCTCAAAATCAATCAAAATCCAACCCAACACAAAAAGCCACGCAGGGTAACCGCAACGTCAATAGTTCTCATATTCGAAATTCACCTTCAAGTGATTTGACAAGAACTGAGTCATATATGGCTGCCAGCGCCAACGACTCCCAATATCCCAGTCTGCTAGACGAAAGCGACGAGTTTAACAACAGTCAAGTAACTACTTCACGCGAGGCGCGTGAGCAAAGAATGACTCAGCGTGCTCGGGATGTTCTCATGGATGATTTATATACTATGTTTGTGCAGCGTGAAAGATGCGGGGCCGACTTCAAGTTCAAATGCGGCACTAAGATTTTCAAGTGTCATCGTTCATTTCTGATGGCCCGCATGAGGATTTACTACTCGGGTCTGGGCGACAAAATTGGTATCGTGACTCTGCCTAAACATTTCCAACCAGATGCTTTCGAAGGTTAGTTCGTAAATACTCGATCAGAAACTACGTAAACAGAAAAGCAAACCACAACCTTGAATTAGATTATTATTGAGATAACTTATAATAAGAGGTAGGGTTTGAGTTTAAAAAATTCAGTCTGCCTTGAAAACATTTCCGGAAAAGTAAATCCTTTATTGATTACCAAAATAGGTCTTATTTCATGAAAACTTAATCATAAAATTTCAATAAGTATCTGAAGTATCTAAAAATGAAGTATTCAACAAATGTAACTAGCCCATCAAAATCTTTTTCAAAACTAAATTTCAACATCTCTGCATGTTCGGAATTTTTGTACCATTGTACATAAAAAAACAATCATTTTTTAACAATACATACTGTTTACCATTTTAGAAATAGGGAAATGCCGGAACCCGACCAAAAAATCAGTATATTAAAAAACAATTCATGTTTTTGGGTGTCAAATAGCTATTTGCTTATAATGAATGTTTCAATAGCCCCTTCCAGGATTTGAAACCACCTTGAGATTTTGAAAATCCATATTCTGCTGAAATATTTTCAGCATCCAGAATCTCGAAACAATTCTTTCAAATGCAAATCAAAATCACAACAAATATCAAGATAAACTTTTTTCACAGTAGCTAATCAAGTATTTCAAATCAGCAACTATAAAAAGCTATAATGAAAACAAAAAACGACCAAACTTTGCTCTCGAATAAGTTGGCGATATTTAAATCAATTGGTGAACGATACTGAAACTAATATTATTTTCAGTATCGCTCACTAATTGATTTAAAGGTGAAGTTACTCGAACAAAGCATGGTATTTTTCGGAAGAGAAAAACATCTACAAAACAATCAATTTAAAAAAATGATTGAACCGTAGATAATCATGAGGTTTCGAAAAAAAATTAATGAGCTTTTTATATTCTGTGCCAAGGACAGTTCGTTGCTGTCCAACTAGCACAGAAAGTTCTGGCCATAAAAAACTTGTTTGATTTTGGTACAACTAAAGGATCCCAATGTCAGATCCTAGAACATAGTCAGATCCGCAAGTAGAAGTAATTTAGGCAGGTTTGACCAGTTTTCTTCGAAGATAAATAAAAAAAGCAAAATGATAGCTCACAAATTTATATTCTCGAGAAGGCGCTAAAGGAAACTTGGTTCATTATTTTGATGTGACAAAAATAAGTACGCTTATCCTCCTATTATAAACTTACTTGCTTGCTTTATTAGCTCGAAATTGAACAAAAAAATCAAAAATTTCAAATTGTTTTTCTCAGACACAGAGAAAAACAAGTAAGATTTGTAGGAAAAGTTAACTAAGGAACAAAGTCCAGTTCCCGATACCAAGACACTTGCTTACGCAACTTGAATTAAACTTAAAAACAAATACAAAGTTGAACCGCAAAAGATCCAATTTGGCGTGGTCAAAACTTCAGACTTTTTCCCAAAACAAATCATCTCGACTTATCTTTACTACTTCACTACGTACCTAGACACTTGACAAAGGATGATAGTAATTCGTTCATTCCACTGGGAACTGAAAAACTAAATCAAATTTGTGAACCGCCATGCATCTTGTAGAAGCGCCATTTTTTTTACTGCTGAGGAGCGCAATTTCAGCCTCACCTGAGAAATGAATTTAATGAACAAGCCTCCAAATATATCAAAACAAAGCCATCAAATCTAACTTCAAAGCTTCTTCGTGACAAACTATACGACTGAAATAACTAAAACTCACTTGGTATATTATCACTTGAAAATCTATTTCCAGTTTCAACATTTAATATTTCAACATTTAGGTAGTTAAGTCGTTTTTTTAAGCAAACTCGGATTAATTAGCTAGTTCCTAAGAACATAGCTAAACTGACAGTTAGAAAAGAATAATGAACGAAAAAGTAAACCTAAAAAAACATTGACCTAGTGGAAAAATCTCAACTTTTGAATATCAAACAAAAAATATATGGCCTTAAAGCTCTTTGAATTTCAAGGGAAATTTATAATTGGCAATTTTTTGAGAAAACTGGATTACTACGAAAAGTTTTTATTCCGCTGGGAAATCTGTAAACTAAATCCCACTTTCGATACTAGAAACCGATCATGTTTTATTTCGCGCTATTTCAGCTTTCATAAATGAGGGTGCAAAAAAAACGAACACTCGAAGACAAAGTTCCTCGCTACTTTCTCTATTTCATCCGCTCTTCGCTACATTTGTTTCACTGCCTTCGGGTTTTTTTAGAATGTAACGGAAGCTTTTGATGAATTAATTTTTTAGAAAATAGCTGAAATTAATCAAAACCAATGCAAACTCCCTGAACATAATCAAAACCAATGCAAACTCCAAAGCATATTGTCAAGAAAATGACGCATGATATACAAAATGGACATTTTGGCAATTAGAAAAAACGATCTTTTCAGCGGTGCTCATGTATATCTACACGGCCAAGTTGCCAGTCGGCTTCACCCAGATGGCTCTGGGAATCCTTCCCATTTCCAACTACTTCTCCTGCGACGACCTCATCAACAGGTGCGAGCTGGAACTGGTAAACAATCTGCAGCCAGAGAATGCAGTCACCACCCTGGATGTGGCCAGGAAAGAATCCAGGGAACATCTCCAATACAAAGCTGCGAAATTCATCAAAGTATACCTTTCTTCTTTCCCAAAAACTGAATACTACAATAGAGCATTGGATGAGTGATAGACATCAATATTTCAAATTCAAACAAACTGCAAACACAACAAAAAAATTGGCCATTCGTTTTTTAACATCGCTGCTATTTTTTCAGAAAAATATCGACTCAGTCAGGAGAACGGAAAGCTACCGGGCCTTCCTGGATGCAGATGAGGGGAACTGTCGACTGCTACTCGACATTGTCACTCAGACTCTGAAGCGACCGACAAGTGTCTGCAGCAACCCAGGGTCACCATCGCCACCACCTTACGACCCGAGCGCACCCGCGTCCCGATTCTCGCTATCTGACAACGCCGAGTGCTTCATTCCAATCTGAACTTTGCAGACAAATCAAAGTCAAATTAAAACCATACATCAAACACTTAGTGCTTTAACCTAACCAATTCATACCGACTCGCCTAGTTTAGAGTGAACTCACAATGGTCGATGTTGCTACCGTGTCCATTAGAGAAAATTAAATGTTATGCTGTGTTAGTTGGAAAAATGTCATCATTTAGATAAATAAATTTACTTTTCTAGTGAATGTTTGAATTTAATTTGAGCAAAAACAAGTCTAATTGAACGCAGGCTACTTCAAGTTCAAATTGTTCTAAGCAAATTGAAGGTACAAAATTTGACACGTTTTCTTGAGAATTTCAATAAATAAAATGTTTAGCATCTTCTGATAGAAGATTAAGATGATGACGGTATTAACCCACTGAGATGAAGGAAATCGGCTACTTTCTTGTTCACGCCTTCTTTATCTCGGAACCTTGCTCTGACGTCATCGAACGAGTTTCCGTCGCCTATTTTTTTGAGTAAATTCAACTTGATAGTAATATACTTGGCAGGTTTTATTTCATACCTGTCACAGAACTGTTCCTCCTCTTTGCTGAGATTGTCGTGTCCGTTTTCGCACGATTTGTGTTCACCACCTGCTCCAACTGATGAACTCCTGGTTGAACTACTTGAAACCTCATGTTCCAACTGCTTTCTGACCTCTTTGTCTACTTCGGCCGACGCGAAACTTTCCCGTAGCATTGCTTCGCCGCAATCTTCCAATGTTCTACAGCCACGTTTGCGGAAAAACTGCAGACACTTCAGTTGAGCTCTAACTTTTCTTTCTTCGGACAAATCTCGAAACAATTGGTTCGCCTCAGATTCACAAATTGTCTGAAGAAAAGCCAGAGCAGCTGATTTATCTGCATCAGTAGTATTTGCAGTTTCAGTGCTACTTATAATTTCATTCCATACTTTACATTTTTCTCTGTAGAACCCCCGAATGTCGCCTGATTTTTGAGTTGAACAACTGCTATTTTTGGAAGAACTCGAACTGGCTTCTTTGGTTTCTCTGAAAAATTCTGGTATGACTGAGTAATCGTGTGCAACATCATGCCTCCTTTGACGCTCTGTGATTCTTCGTCTAAACATGTGAACTTGCGCGACTTTGAGCTCGAATTGTAACGAGTTCATCTCCATGTCAAAGCATCCAGGGTCACCAAATGGACTCAAATCTGCTATATCAGTTTCAGCCGCATTGTCGAAATCTAATTCAAAGTCGTCTCTTAACGGTAAATATGCCATCAACTGTTGTTGTTCTCTTTCCACACTTGTTTTTCTCCCAACAATCATATCTTTGAGAGGGTCACAACCTTCACTGTAGTTTATTGCACTATCATACACAGTTCCAAATTGCTCCGCAGACAAGGTCTCGTCTCCTATGTTTGAGCTAACGTACGTTTCCTCGAAGTGATTGAAGGCCTCTTGAGGGGACCTGGTTGCAATGAGTTTTGATACATCTTCCCAGTTGCCCAATCCGAAATGCTCGATGGCTTCTAACAAAGCTACTTCTTCTCTAGCAGTCCAATCGCAACACTCGTACAAGACAAACTCGCCACGGCCACATTCCTTTTTTTTAACAGACATTCTGAAGAGAGAGAGAGAGAGACAGACATTGGTAACAACATAGCCAACAGACAGTTAGAAAAAAGTAAATGAACGCAAGGGAAATGAAAAAAATATATATTTCTCTGAAAAAACTTGTAACTTAAAAGAAAAAACGTATGGCCCTTAGGTCTTCAGATTTCAAGAATAATTTATCATTGACACTTTTTAGATAAAATATCTCAATTTGAAAAAAAAATTCTGATTACGCTAGGAAACCTAAAACTGAAATCCTTTCTCGAAATTAGAAGTCGATGACGCTTTTCGTGACCTTAAAACTTTTGCTGTTCGATAGTGGAGTTTGCCTTCCTTTTAACAAAAGAAATGAACTAAACACAAAAATCAGAACACAGACCGTGAGAAAAAAATCAAAAATGTGTGTAAGTGGAGATCGCAATTTGCCCTCCTACTGGCAAATGAGCTTGAAAATAAATCAAAAGTCAAGCCAGATAACAGCAAATGTGGCGAGAAAAAAATGATTACTTTTCCTTAAAAAAAAAACAAAGAAATCATCAAGACCTATTTTTGAATTCAATATCTCACCAAATCAAATTTTGTAAATTATTTCAAACTGTAGCATTGACAAGTAGCGATCGCTTGCTCCGTTTCGTTCTGCTGCGCTCACATTCGTCACGAGGTATAAGGCGCTCAAATCAGTGTGTTGCCGCTAATATTACCTACACTGACAGAGATTTGTTCCATTGTTTTATTCAGGTGGCGAGTTGTGTGTTTCAAACCAAATTTGCGATTACGCAGCTCAAGTAGCTAGAAACTTCCGAACAGTTTCGAATATGGAAACAATGACAATTCAAAAATTTAAAACAATTCCAAGAGTTACATTCGCTTTGTCACCACTTGTTTTTTCACGTTCACCATTACCTTTAGCCATTTCAAAAAACTACACATTAAAAACTTAGACTTCGAGCTGCCGTTTGCTCTATACAGTCTTAAAGTTCAAAAGTTGTTAAAAAATCGAATAACGACAAAAAGGGCTCAACGCGATCTATACGTGGTCCATGTGGAGCTTCGGACCACTTTCAATATCACACAAACATAATAGCCTTGCAAGCTAGCAGACAGAAAGTCGAAGAAAAGCCACTAAATCGAAAAAAAAGCAAAAATAATTCGAAAAATCGCAACTACAAAACTTTCAAAGTTTTTTCTGCAATGATGTTTAATGAGGAAAACAACCGCAGAAACAAATAAGCACTCAAAGCCATTTATTGAGCGGTAACTAGGCCGGCACAAATTCTGTAGGTTCCCGTTGAGTTGAATCGAAAACTAAGTTAATGACATGAAACTTCTGAAATTCTAAATAGTAAAGTTCAGAATAAAATACGAAATAACAAGTTAAGAATAGAACGGCCAAGAAATTCTGCATTCACAAGAAAGGGATCTTAAGCCTTTTTTCACGTGATATCTTTTGCTGAGAGAGCTTATGTCATGTGATCCTGTGCCATGGTACTTTCTGGTTTTAATGTCAAAATTACCACAAATATTTTATACGTTTGCCTCAGATGATGCTTACATTGACTAAAACGTGTCGTGAATCATTACCTTGATAGACGCTAGTTGAACCAAAATTAAAAATTTTGCCATGAAAAAATTTGAAGAAAAAAATTTGAAACCCGACTATGATAAACGAAAAATTAAACATTTAATTTCATTTCAAACAACGCAAATTGAGGTGCTAATCTAATTCAATCAAATCAGAATATTCGAGGCCAAATAAACAAATAAACAAACCAAATTTAGTAAAATTAGCAGTTACAGGAAATAAAGAAAAACACAAAAACACGTATAAGCAGGGGCGGATCTAGGATTTTCTCGAGGGGGGGGGGGGGGCGGATTTTCAAAAAATTTTCCAAAATTTTGTCGACCTTTTTTTTTTATTAGGTCGACCAAATAGATTTTTCGAGCTCTCCCAAAGCACTGTTTTGCCCCTATTTTTGCAAAATTTTCTGCGCCGCAGGCAAATTTTTGAAAAAACAGTAAAAAAAAGCCGTTTTTGGGCACTTTTTGAAAAATTTTGACAAAAAATCGCGTTTTTTTGGCGCGCGCTCCCCCTCAAAGTTAGTATATATTGGCGCCGAAGGCGCCTTTAGAAAAATTTTAGGGTCGGTCGGCCAAAAATGGATTTCTGAAAAAGTATCAAAGGGGGGACCCTTTGGGTCGGCAGAGGGTCGAATCCCTGAGGGGGGGGGGGGGGGGCGTCCGCCCCCCCCCCCCCTATATCCGCCCCTGCGTATAAGTGCAATGAAAACCACTTGCAGCTCAAGAAAAATCCGAGGCAACTAGGTTAACAAAACATAAGCAGCCAAACAAAAGACAGACCATTTGCTTTAAATGGATTCTTTTTCGCTTGAAAAAAAAAGAACTGATCTTGGCCAGATTCAAACCCAGGACATTTGTCGGCCCAGGCCCATTTTTTGTATCTAGACCAAAGGCGCCAGACAAGCACAGATAACTAGCTTCATTTAAAACTAAACTAGCAAATGATTCAAAAGATTCAGTTAAACAAGTTGTTTAACCCAAAAAAAATAGATTCCGATTTGATAGCGCTCGCTAACGTAATCATTCGACAGCATGAGCCTTGCGTTCTTCGTACTTGATTTTGGGTAAAACCATTTTGTGGGTGATTAGAAAAAAAAATTTTCGTTACTCAAGTATAACACCAGCGCAAACTCGAATTGATAACCTTTTAGAAACAAATCGATCCAATTTAGTCATTCAGTAGCAAAATAGGAAGTGCAGAAAAAACCGAACTCACTTGACCATTCAACGGGGACGAAGTGGCTTTTTCTACAATGATATAGAAATCTATGCCAGGATGCAGACATGGAAAAAAAAATAGGCGAAAATCTGCAAAAACTCGATATTCAAAAGTACGCACGATCCATCGATCCTCAAACATCATAAATCACTAAATTAACACAGAGGCGAAAAGAGAGCTTCGCGCCACTTGTAATACAAAACTGAATGACTACAACTAATTGCACATCAACCGACAAATCGAATAATAAAAGCTTAAAAATGTTTTTTGTTTAGTGTAAAATTCCAAAAGAAACGAAATTTTGGAAGGAATTACTGCAACTTTAAAACTTTTACAAACAGAGGCGAAGGGAAGCCTCCCACTTCTTGCGATATACGACATAAATAGCTAATTGACAGAAACCGGCATGAGCAGCCGTGCCCGAGTGGTTAAGACGCGGAGCCTTTAACACAAACGTCGAGGATTCGAATCCCGCTTCCGTCTTGATTGGAGGAGTCCCAGTGTCATCCGCCTCCTCAAGGATTGCAAAATGGATTGCATCTCTCTCCTCCGCGGAGAAAAGACTCAAGCGTGAGTGGTGGGAGTTGGGCTGGAGGCTAATTACAGAAATAGGCAAAGAAAGCTTCGAGACTAAGTAACAATAATAAAATTTAGGTTCGAAAAAGCTCAAATTCAATTTTGATTTGGAAATGACATTCGCTGCTCTTATCCTATTCGAAGCTGTAAATGAGTCTGAAAAGCTTTAAGCTCATCTATAAGTTCTTGAATATATTTGAAATAACAAGAGAAAACCCATCCTAACCATAGTTCCTTCACCATCGTTGTCTAGTACATGTATTAAAAAAATCTACTACTCCTACTAGGTTTCAATACCTTTTGGTGATCGCAAACGCAATCAGTGCATAATTCAACCTGGAAATTGATGGCAGGTTTTTTGAAATATTTGGCGTCACTAAAAAGTTGCCTTATTTGGACCATACATAATTAAGGTATTTGACTTAAGAGCCTCCTTATCTTTCAGTATATTCGATCACATCACTTTGATGACACATACGAATAAAATCCGTGATCATAAACTCTTTAAAACTAAAAATGGAAAGCTAAAATAACACATACCATGAATTTTCTATTGAGGAGTTATACTTCTAAACCATTTATAAATAAATCTTCGAAATACTTTAACTAAATATTATGTATGTAAATTTTTCACGTTATCTCTAACAAACAATGCAGCTCCTCGCGAGGAATCGCTATCGGATATTACACATCCAGGGAAAATTTCCCGTACTAATTTATTCAACAGTTGGTTTTTTCTGAATATATTTCCAACCGCAACGACCTTATCGTAAAGCAACTTTCCGTTCGAAGCTTTAATGAACACGTCTCGTGCATTGTTAATAAGGCCTCTATGAATCGCCAAAGAAATTTGGCCTAGATTGCATGATAAAGAAGACAAGCATAATAGCGATGCATGGCTGGTACTTGCTGAAACTGAATGACTGTTCCGTTCTGAGTAAAGGTCGCCTTGAAACTGAACACCAGGGTTACGGCTACCTCTGCAATGTTCCAATATTCCAGCGTCAATAAAAACCTTGTAAATATCATCGATTGGCGGCGAACTTTTATCTGAATCATTTAACACTCCACATATTAAGGGTGCAAAAACATGCTCAACAAATTGTTCCAGATTATTCCCTCCATTCATTGATGCAAAAACAGCCAAAAACGTTTCACCAATATACGGAAAAAACTCAAGACCCTGCAACGCGCCATTTGTCATTAAAACAATCTCCTCCGAGGATAGAACTTTTCCAATTTGACATGAAGTACCCAAATTTAATACCAAACTGTCGGTACAGGATCTAATAACCGAGTAGAACGCACATTGAGTATCGCCCATCGGAACCAGAACTTTAACTCCTTCAGGAAAGCCAAGCACAGTGCTCTTTGTCAGTCCCATAATTGTACAATCTGACACGATCGAGGGAAGTGTTTCTACTGGAAATTTTCTCGCCCTAAGAGTATCATAATCGAACGAATTTTTTAACGGATCAAAATATCCGAAACTGTTGGCCAGTTGGCTCGTTGTTTTCACGGTATAGTTACGAGGACATCCTAAAAACATCCATGCGAAGAAATCCATGATCGAGCCCCAATACTTTCCTGACATTTTAGATGATGATGAGCCATAATTTTCAAACAAAAGAGATGCAAGTCCATAGCCGGGATGAATCGAAGGATTTTCAGCCAAAAAAGTATCAGTCAACCTCTGATCTTCCCAGGTTATTAAATTTGAAACCCTAGCACTTTCCAAGACTGATTCCAAATCAGCAGATAAGTCGAAAGAAACATCTTCCCATGTCACTATGCCGTGCATTTGACCAGTCATTATTACATGATCGACATCATTCAAATGGAGCAGTATATTTGTCGTGGCAGCTTTCAAGTTATCAAAAATTTTATAAGGCGACTGCTCTCTATACCCCGGAGGCAGACCAACAACATCAGCGTTGCTTTCTAATTGTTGTGATGCAATTGAGTCATTTTCCGAGCCATAAACCGGCAGTACGGAGACTTTCAACGAAGCAGTGCCAAAATCGATTGCACAAATCATTTCCTCAAATGAAACAAAAACTTTCAAATCAAAAATTTTTAAAAATTCAACAATATGCAGAGAAGAACACGGATAGCCGGCTACTGGGAAGGAGCACAGAATGTTACGACCAGATGTAACATTCGCCCGGAAGATACATATCGACGGATAACAAAACTAAGTCTTAAGACGACTGGCTAGCGTCTAAACAGAGCTTTGCATGTTTTTCACCGTCTCTACCAAGCCAGTACTTTTCGGTGGTCTTTCTTACATCAGGCTGACAAAAACGTTACTGTTCTCCGGCTTCGACCAGAACGCTCAAATTAACTGAATTACATGCAAAAATAGTGAGCTCATGGCTGGGTCTCAGTATCCCCAGACCACGAGGTCACTCCTAAAAACAGGGCTACTACTTATTATATTACTATTGTTTTTGTTCAGTAGATAAAAATCATCATCTCCATCGAAGATGGATCAACCCTTTCCCCCCTACTTCTAGCTCCTCATTCTTGTCAAAACGAATTAAGATCTTAATTAAATTCAAGTCAGGACATGACGGATGCTAAAATTCAATATAAGTTCATAAAAGTCCACGTCCCGAGACCCTTCCGGATTCTTGAATCCGGTGAATCAAGCTTCTTAATATCCAGTTCACAATAACTCGGAAGGCTGGGTTTTACCCTTCACCGTTGCTCGCAACGGCCTTGCAACTATTGTAACAGCACAATAGTTGCAACTCGGAACGTCCTCTGCTGTTCGGTATGTAACATTCGCCCGGAAGATACATATCGACGGATAACAAAACTAAGTCTTAAGACGACTGGCTAGCGTCTAAACAGAGCTTTGCATGTTTTTCACCGTCTCTACCAAGCCAGTACTTTTCGGTGGTCTTTCTTACATCAGGCTGACAAAAACGTTACTGTTCTCCGGCTTCGACCAGAACGCTCAAATTAACTAGATTACATGCAAAAATAGTGAGCTCATGGCTGGGTCTCAGTATCCCCAGACCACGAGGTCACTCCTAAAAACAGGGCTACTACTTATTATATTACTATTGTTTTTGTTCAGTAGATAAAAATCATCATCTCCATCGAAGATGGATCAACCCTTTCCCCCCTACTTCTAGCTCCTCATTCTTGTCAAAACGAATTAAGATCTTAATTAAATTCAAGTCAGGACATGACGGATGCTAAAATTCAATATAAGTTCATAAAAGTCCACGTCCCGAGACCCTTCCGGATTCTTGAATCCGGTGAATCAAGCTTCTTAATATCCAGTTCACAATAACTCGGAAGGCTGGGTTTTACCCTTCACCGTTGCTCGCAACGGCCTTGCAACTATTGTAACAGCACAATAGTTGCAACTCGGAACGTCCTCTGCTGTTCGGTAGTTCGTTGTAGTTTTTTAGTCTCGATTTCGTACTGTTCTTAATCGCAGATAAAAGTTGTTCTGTTTTTTCTTGCTCTTTTTGCTAAAAATGGCCGTTTCTGACGTTTCTCAGAAATATGACGTCACAATTCGAATTTTTAAAAATTAGAATTCCAGAATCTTCCAGCCTTCACCGTTTGGCTAATCGTTCAAATAACGTCCTTATCCGTTCTAAATCACCAATTCGGAAGGCTTGCTGCTAAAATACCGAATTCTGCAGAGACTGCATTTTGGCCATTCTGGTCGAATGTCACATACTCCCCGGACAGTCCGGTCAATGTCCTCATTGAATCGCGCAATGTTCTAAGTGGTTACAGTGTCATCGAACAGAATTTACAAAATGCACGAAATTACTTTTACCTACGTCACATCGACTCACTGCAGAATATAAATGGCATCATCCTACATCACTATAGCCTTCAAATTCTTTCATTAATCTGCACATTGAGGATATGACTTAAGATAAAACATATTTTCTGACTTCCAGTGTCAATATCCCGATTGAAACTTTTTCTCCTAGATTTAAAAGGTGTTGGCTTGCAGGACAGTCCTGCCAACCAACAAGCTAAAATTATCCTACTATGCTCCTTCCCTTCGGAAATCTTGCTTGTTTATTGTCCTGAATATTAAAACTAAGGAACTTTGTGGTTAGAAAGAACAATGCAACAACCTCCCTCCTCAAGAAGTTACTCAAGTTTTTCATGTCACCACAAAGTGATCAGTCTTCCTAAGTGATTAAAAACAATCATGCAGGCTGGAATATTTAAATATACTCTTCCCTCAAGCCTTTCTAAATAAATAATAAGTGAGTGTCTCTAAAGCCACTTCAACTAAAACCAAAATGCAAATATATAAATGCAACAATTTCCAAACTCAACTTAAATGTTTCAGTTTTCAATTACAACTTGGTTGCTTGGTTTCTCATTTGAGTTTTTCACACACATAAAACAATTTTGAGTTTTAACTTTTCTTCATCATCCCTTTGTTCTCTTCTTTTTTCGTCGTTTAGAAGTTCTAAAACTTCTAAATTCTTCTAATTTTCTTTCTTGTTGCCTCTTGTTTTCTCGACCATTCATCCATGCTCCATTTCCTCCTCCTGTGACGCTGACTCTGCACTCTCGGTCTCCGTGTCTTGTAGCACGTCATTGACTATCCTGACGCTGTTGGAAGCCGTCCTCCAACACTTCTGCTCTTCCACCCTCTGTTTACAGCAAGGTAGGGGATCCACGTTTGATTCTCTGTTTCTACAGAAGCTGTTGTGGAGACACAACGTCACGTTTCTCTCCAAATCTTCTTTCAGCATCTCTGCCTTCTCATTTCCACTACGCTCGCTCGTCCTGGAAATTCTTTTCACAGCGGTGGTCACTGCATTCCGATGGGTCACGAAAGCTCGCTTGAAAGCTCCTGCCCCAATGTCCAGCTGATATTCACTGTACACTCTGCCATGTTTCGACATATGCTTTTTCGCATACTCGTACAACCATGCAGTCATGTTAGCTCTGAACCATGGCATCAATCGTTTTCTTGCCCATATCTTCTTCACTTCCATCGGAATGTTTAGAACTTTGCACATTGTCTCAAAAAGATCTAAATCTTTTAGACAATCTAATTTCTGCAATTGTTCTCTCGTCGGTGCTTCCTGTCTATTATTTTCTCTCACATGAGCTTCCAGCCATCGTATCGCCATCATAACTCCCACTATCACTATTGTTATGGGCTGTGATGAATCTGGTAAACCCATGGAGAGCAGCTCTCCAGAGTCCCAGATCAACACCAGATTACTACGCTTGGGATACCACCAGGTCTGCAGCAAGCAGTGGCAAGGAAACTCATCATGCGTCAACATGATGCTCCTCCAATTACGTTTTCCCGAAGCTTCCAGCAATGGTTCCACTTCCATCATCACTCGGTGGATTTCATCATTCTCATCTACTGCATTGTAATCTGTGACAGTTGATCCTCTCTGTTTCTGTTTTTCAAAGTCACTGAAGTTCCCGCTCACATATCCCATGAATTTCTTTCCTAGTATTGACTCCAACTCTTCTTTGGTTCTTTCTAGAACTGCTGAGAAAATCTTACACAGTAACTCGTAAGACTTTTCAGACATTCTTGCCAACCTCACGCACTTCGGCACTGAAAAAGCTTGATCCACGATCGTTCTTGTGCTCTTCACGTCCACAGCCACGAAATGTACAGGGTATCTGCTCTTGCACATTGGAGCCAACGTTGAACCCACCAAATATCGTGCTCCTGATGGTCTACAATAAGTTTCGCTGTGTCTGATGTTCATCTCCGTTTCGATTGCTTCCCTCCATTTTCCTATATACTTCTGCTCAGTCTGCAGAACTCCTGGGAATACCTCTACGCTGATGGCTGTGACCATCTCATGTTTCTGTTCTAGATTCAATAGTGACTCTAAAGAACCAAACATGCTGTAGAATCCTAGTGCTGTCACTAGATTCACATCGGTTCCTCCATGGCAATCTGCTATCAGTTCCGTTTCCGTTCTTGCTTTCATCACTACATTTCCAAACAATACCGTCAACTGCTTGTGTTGTTTCTCCAGGGTTTTCACACAGTCTAGACTTCCACAAACGTGACCCTCTAGTCCACAGACTTCCGCCAGACAGCTACCAGGTTTGACCCAGTCTTCTGGTCCCCAGCCAGGCAACTCCACTTTATCTTCTCCGTTTCTCTTAGAGGCTGTTATCATCATATTATATATGATGTTGAGGTCACGCAGGTTACAGTCCGCATTCAGTTCCCTCTGTATGTCCTGTGTCGCCCGTAATATTGAGTCAGCGTTGGGACTAGGACACCACGATGGCTTCATCAATTCCCACACTGCCATCAAGCTCGTTCTCAGTAATTCATCTGAGAATCCCAACCCAAATTCCACTCTCTTGTCGGATTTTGGTACTGAAGGTGCAGTCACCTCTTCTTCCAAGACCAGTCCCAATTTGGCCTGTGAATTGTTGACGCTTTTAATCGTTACAATCCTGGACGTCCAGAATCTTAGTAACACCGCCTGCTCATAATCAAAGAAGCAATCGCGTATGTCTTCACTCAGGAAAGGATTGTACGCTATCCCTATGATCCCGGATACATAGCTATATGACTTCTTCTTGATCGGTCCACAGTATTCACTGGATTTCGGCAATGCTCCCATAGATTCTTTAGTGAGCCTCAACTCCTTGTTTGAGAATCTCCTGATCTCGTCTATCTTTTTCATGGGTTCCAATTCTTCAGGTTCTTTCATGTTCACCCTCATCGGTTTACTTTGCTGCATATCCAGCATTGCTAGTAAGAACATGGCTTTCGTTCGCTCATCGCCTTCCTTCAACATTTTAACACAAGTGCTTAATGCAGGTACTGAGATCTGCTCTATCAGGAATCGAATGAAACAGAGAGCGTCTCTCCGCTTTGCACACGCTACTGCTGCTCCCTCCTGGACTATCAAATCCCTCAGATTCGTCATAAGGAAAACTTTTTCTTCGTACTTCTCAACTGATCGTTCATCTCGTCCAGATCTTGTATGGTTTGGTTCGTCTGAACCTTCTGTGTTACTTTCGCCCCTTTTGGTGGCACAGCTGCTCTCAGTGGTAAACCAGACGAGGTCGCCTCGCTGTTCATCTCCCGATGCATTCTCGTCAGTTTCACCTTAATATATATCGTTAAAATTTGCTTAAAGACAGTTCAGATAAAAAGATATTTATCCTAAAATTTATTAAAATCAATTGGTTTCTAAAATTTTGGAATTCGACCTAAGATTGGACAGTCCAAACTTTGGATCTATTCCCAAGATCGTCATTTAGTTGTTCATGGTCACTAACCCCTACTTACCCATGATCTTAATAACCTAACACATAACATAACATAACATAACATAACACACATATCACATATTACATGCAGCTTGGTCTTTGGCCTAACACCCTCTCGCACATCACTCAGCCTATACTTAAGTAATATTTCTTATGTAGATATACTTGTATGTTCGTATCAGAGAATATCACGTGTACAAGCGCGTACAATTCCCGAGGATGCAGTCTTCCTCTATTTGGATCGTACACTGGAAGCGAAAGCTCCTTCACGTCCATTTCCACAAGGAAGTCCCTCAGCCTCGTCAAAGACAAGACTAGATTTTCTGGGTCCACGTGTTGCTTCTCTGTCGCCCTCGTTACCAGGAAGCATAAGTACTTTCCCGGTATTTGCGACACCGCCGGGGTTAAGGCTGCTACGCCCCCTATCCCTGGTCTTTGCTTCCAAAGGAATTCCACGTTTTTATATTCCCTCTTAAAATCTGCCGCTAGCGCCGTCCTAAAACTCATGTCTGCGGTGATAGCTACCGCACATGTTCTGTTTGTGAGTATGAAATCACTGTCTGTTAGTATTATGTTACTCGAATATTCATTTGGTAAATTAAAATATGACTCAACTACCCTGCCTATGTCAGGTTTCTTAGGTTCTTCACCTGTTTCTGCTTCTAAGTTTCCTGTTTCTCTTGCTATTCTCAATTTTTTTATTATCAAGTTTTCAGTGTGGGTAAGTCCTACCCCCACTCCCCGGACAAAAATATCCATCGGCGTCCCCGTCGATCGCATACCGGGTATTAAGTCAAGATTAGAAGCTGGAATGAGAAGTTGTCCTTCCTGGGCAGCCCAGGAAGGATCATCTCGTTCGGTCTTAATGTATTTCGCGCTTTCGCGATCTACGTCTTGAATCGTAACGCTGTTCTTTTCAGGGTCTGATGTCATTTCGTTCAGCCACTCTAAGACACGCAGGTTCGTCAGGTCTTGTTCATTTGACTGCTGTTGCTCATCGTCGAACTCCACCTCGGGTTTCGACCAGTCGTCAACCCACTCATCGTTGTGATCATCGACTATGTCAATGTCCTGTGACACTGTTATTTCCTCTAAACCCACTACTTCCTCCACTATTTTCTTTAGATCTATCCTGTCCACTACAAAGTCGTCACCGTAAGGATTGTATTTCTTTCTTAGTCTCGTCCCGTCTTTCTGACGAGTCTGCATCGTGAACGGAAGATCTGGTTCCATGTTCTTGGGAACCTCTGTCTGTTCGGAATCCTGCCAATCTTCCTCTGCGTAGGGCAAGGTTTCATCGTCCGCTTCGATCTGTTCGTTTGGATCCAGGTCCAATGGTGTATCCGTACCTTCCTCTACGACTTCGTTTCCATCGTTCTTCTCCCTGGTGCCTTTTTCATTGACCTCACAAGCAGGATCCATCATTAGATAATCCCCTTCTTCCATGTCTGCAGGTATACACCAGTCTTCTGTCGATGGATTGTGTGGCTTGATGTTCTCGTAGTGGGCTGCTCGGCCAGTACTCAGTCTATAAAAGCGTCCCTCTTGGTGCACCTCTGTAATCATGAAGGGTCCCCTCCACTTCTTCAGAAGCTTTTTTGTCCCTTTCGGTGGTATAACGTTCTGAAATACCCATACGTAGTCTCCCACCGAGTAAGCCTTTGCACCAGCTGCTTTCTTGTCGAATCTTTTCCTCTGCCTTGCCTGTGCCTGCTGAGTGTTTCGTCTACACAAGTCGTTCAACTCCTGTTGGCGTCTGATCACGTCCCTCACGTAGACCTGTGGGGATGTTTTCTTTCCCTCATACTCTGGGTAGAAGAATGTCAAGGGTAAAGACTTCTCGTGTCCCGTCAGCATCATGTGTGGACTGACTCCAGTGGTGGAGTGTTGCGTGCTATTATAAGCTCCCATCACCTGTGGAAGGTATCTGTCCCAATCGGTCATGTACCTGGAACAATATACTCTCAGCATCGACACTAACGTCCTATTCTGTCTTTCCACTAAGCCATTCGTCTGAGGGTGGTATGTCGTGGAGTGAGCCTGAGCGACTTGTGACCGTCTCATAAGCTCTTTCGTAAGCTCGCCTACGAAAGCCGTTCCATTGTCCGATTGAAACGTCATTGGACATCCGTGTCTTGCTATCCACGTATTGATCATTGCTTGTCATGCGATCATTTCTCTGCGCCCTTAGAAGGTCCGAGAGTCTGTATCTCGCCTTCAAGTACGTCTTCATGATTCTCATCTGACTGTTCAGCTCGTTGGGCTGATGTGTGTCTTCTTCCATCTTAACGCACCAAATCTTCGCCAACGGTTGTGTTTCTTGTTGAAACGGCTGAAGATCAGTCCTGACTACCTCTTTCTGCGGCAACAGGCTTATCGAACGTTTCGATACCGCTATCGTTTCTAAGTCATCCGCTGCGTTGTCAAAGACTCTTTCGCTTGGTATTAGGTAGCGATCACTGTCAGGATCCTGGTACACCTCTCTGTCCAGGTTTCTCGCCCGAGTTTCCACTAGTAGCGTGTGTATCGCCAGTTCTGACAGTTCTGATCCCGAGGTCGAATCCCTGTCTGAATAGGTGTTCATTCTCGAGCTTTCTGACTTATTATCCGTCGAAGGTGTTGTGCCGGAGACTGCACGCTCCTCCAGATCATGTCCGTATTTCCTTCGCATCCATCTGAACTCCCCGGACAAAACTTTGTTCTCTAGGTCCTGTTTCTCATCAGGAATTTCTCGTCTATCTCGGACTCCCCGGACAAATTCACTTGTCCCGGGTGTTGATCTTGTGATTGCTGGTTTTTCTCCTCATCCTTCTCCCCGGACAAATAGTCTTGCAGCAGATTTTGTTCTACCTCTTCACCCTCTTTTTCCCGGTCTACAAAGGTGACGGTTTTCTTTCGCTTGCTGCTCCCCTGTTCTTTCCGTCCGTAAGAAGTACTGGTTAAAATCTCTTGGGGTATTGAGGATACTAGTTGCTGAACTATTGTCCTACAATCCCTCTTGTTCTCTTCGTGCTGTTGTCTGGACGGCATGATCTTCACTTTCTTACTGACTGTTAGCGATGCCACTGCTGCTGTCCACTCGGGGTCATCTCTGGTCACTTCTCTTTCTAACAATCCACCCAGCATCCGCATTACTTGTGGTGTGACTTGCACCGTTTTATCCAATAATGAGAGGCTGTTTATATTCATGCGAGAGAGTTCTTGCTGGACCAGGTTCGAGCGCAGCAACAAATCTAAGGGGACTGGATCCTCCTTGGACAGGATCTTTATCTCAGCTGCTTTCTCTACAGGTAACTCAGGATGCCCTGGAATTGGATGTCCAGACTTATCCAACCATCTCGTTAAGGGAAGCGCTTCATAAGTTTCTTTGTCCAGAAACGAGAATCCCTCCTTTACTTCCGCCTGATTGGCCTGCTTCTGCTCCAATCTTTCATAGAACTCAGTTTTCTTGCTGAGACTGTCAGCATTCTGATGTTTATCACGCATCCTATGTTCGATTATCATATGGTAGCCATCCAATCTGACTATCCATCTACCAATATAACTCTGATCCATCGAGTAGGTCTTCAACCAGGTTAACGCTCTGTTGTCCACGCGTAACTTGAAGGGAGCGCTCCCCAAGTATGCACGGTACTTTTCCACGAAGGTGACTACTGCAAACATTTCTGCTTTCGGTGCGCCATATTTCATCTCTGTGTCACTCAAGACCTTGCTGCCGTATGCAATGGGACGGAGGACTGTTCTTCCGTTCCATTCTTGCTCCTGATGCAATATTCCTGAGATGGCCACTACCGATGCGTCTGTGTCAAGGACATACATGCCCTTTTCTGTAGGCATGCCCAGCACTGGCGCTTCGCACAGTTCCCGCTTTATGTTCTCGAAAGCAACTTGTGCCTCATCGTTCCATTCGAACTTTTTCCCTTTGTTGCGCATCAGCTTCTGCATCGGGTACACCTTGTCCGCGTATCCTTTTATGAATTCTCGGTAGTAATTGGCAAACCCTAGGAAGCTCATGAGCTGTGTGTCCGTTCTAGGAGCTTTCCATGTCAGCACAGCCTCTACTGCTTCTGGATCTGGCCTCACACCATGCCGGTCCACCATTCTCCCCAGGTACTTGATCGAATCCCTAAGGATTTCACATTTCGATGGTTTGCATTTCAAGCCTGCTCTTTTCATACATCCGAAGACCTCATCGAGTCGATCAATGTGATCCTCCAGGGTTGGTGTCGCTATGACTACGTCGTCCACGTAGCACATCAAGAGATTCCCGTACTTTTTGGTCACTCCTGTCAAAGCCTGAGCCATCAGCCTTTGAAAGGTTGCTGTTGCATTGCACAAGCCGAAGGGCATCCTCTTCCACTGGTACAACCCCAATTCGCACGCGAATCCTGTTTTCTCCCTGTCCTTCTTTCGCAGAGGAACCTGCCAGAAGGCAGAACCCAAGTCCAATGTGGTGAAGAACTTTGCATCACCAAGTTTGGATAGGCTCTCGTCTATTCGCGGTATCGGGTACGCATCTTTAATCGTTACCGCGTTCAAGTAACGAAAGTCGCAACAAAATCTAAGCTGCCCCCCTTTCTTTTTCGCCATTACTACTCCGCAAGCCCATGGTGATTTCGAGGGTTCTATCATGTCGTATTCAAGCAACATTTCTATTTCCGCTCGGCACGCTTCCGATTTATGTGGCGTCATTCGCCTTGCGCCTTCCCTATGGGGAACGGCGCCCTCTTCTAGTTCGATTTCGTGTCCGACGAAATTACAGCAACCGATGTCCGCCTTATGTTTTGAAAATACTTCGGCGTTCCGATCTAGGAGGTCCCGCAATTTTTCAAAATCTCCCTCACCTATTTTTCCTTTTAAATGTTCTATTTCTGGCAAAACCGGTTTGTCAGAATCTAGTTCATATGACGAGGGGCGTTCCGGAAAATTCGAGCAGCTTGATAAGCCGTCGTCCGTTTCGGATTTCATTGAAAACAATTTACGAATAGATTTTAATTCATCAATCCTCTTTAAAATTTTATCTTTATTTGCATGATAAGGACAGTCTTTCACACTATATTTCTTCAAGTTTTGTGTCTCTTCATAGTCGGTCCTCATCGGCAATGCGTAACCAAGCTTCTTTCCACGCTGGATTGAAACCGTGGTGTCCAGTGTGTTCAACAACACACTGACACACAGTCCGTTTCGCGTTACCGAGAAGCTCCGGCCTAAAATCACCGAACTCTGACTATTTGGATTCGGTACTAAGCAAACCTGTTTACTATCACTTAACGAATTTAAATTTCTCATTCTAAAAATCGCTACTACAGCTTGTCCTGGTTGTAACTTTACTTTTCTATCCAAAAAAACTGGTACCTTATTTTCATCTGTTATTATCCTATTAATGGGTCTCTTAACATACTTTCGGTCCGGGTTTCTAATCCGTATTAGACCGTTGTTTAAGTCAATCATCACGTCAAAGTTCCTGACAAAATCTCTGCCCAAGATGAATTGGTCGGCGTCGTCCAGATTCTCTACCACCAGGAAGCTCATCCAAAGGTTCCGTCCTCCCATGTGAAGGACCGTCACCGGTGTTCTTCCGGCTACGTAGATAGCTCCTCGATTTGCAGCGGCTAGTCGGAGATTCGTAGGAATCAGATCTTCCCGCGTGAAGCCCATTCTCTCCCAGGTTTTTATCGGCATCACGCTCACCACCGCGCCTGTGTCCAGAAGCCCTGTGACTCCGATTTTTGTTCCGTTGGTGTCAAGCAGGTGTGCTGTCACATCTGCTTCATATCCAATATGTACCGCGTCTTGTTCCATCATGGCGTCATGGCCTATCCTGCGGACTTTGAGTTCCTCTTCACCCAAATAGATCTGCCCCATTTGGTCATCATCTGTTGTTATGTAAGTCCTGGTGTAGATGCTGATTCCATCCACGTTCAGCATTATTTGATACGGCCCATAGACCTCCAAGTAGCGTCCATGAAGTTTCTTCATGCGAGGGCCACCCGTCGTTAGTAGTGCTCGCACAGCTCTCGACTCAGTGCGTGGCTCCACCTGCCTCAGATAATCTGCATATGTGTCCAAATGCATTAAAGTGAACTCAGATGGTTCACTCAAATTTCTTATTACCTGGTGTCCAGCCACTGAGATTATCGACTGTATCTTCTTTCCTTGCGGCGCCATGCCGAACCTCTTACCGGAGATCACTTTAAGTTTCATATCTAAACTGCTTGGTGTTTTCGTCTCCTCGAACTCCGTTGCTTCGAAGGTATTCAGTTGCTCCTTCATTTCAGCTTTTCATTTTCCAGTTCAAGTTTCACTCTTTGTTCGATCTCTTTCGTCACCAGTTCCTGTTGTACTCTATTTAGAGCATCCTTTGCGGCTGCCTTGTAATCGATCTTAAAGTCATCGGCCGCAGTTGCTGGTTCCGGTTCACATGCTTCTCCTGTTACCGCTTGCATTTTCTTTGCCGCCAGCTCTTGAGGTTTGTCCTTCCTGCGTGCCTCTGCTTCGTTTAAAAGTCGAGCCTTGCTCGCTTTCACTCCTGATAAAGCTTCTTCATGCCTTGGATGCTTGATGTCTGCCACTGCATCCCAGAATTGTGGACAGTCTGATTTAAAATGACCTTCCAAGTTGCAAAAGAAACACCTCGGGCCGAATTTCGCAATTACTCCTCTCATGAAATCCTCATGTTCCAACTCTGACGCATCTTCGTCCTCGAGGCTAAAGCCTATTGCTTTCATGCCTTGTTTATAAGCTGGGCATGCTGACACATGATGGTCTGTTGAACTACAATTAGCACAAGAGCGTCTCTTGTCCATATCGTCCCTCGGTTTGTACCAATTGTTCCCTTGGTTCGCTGGTCCGTTGTTAAAATTGCCATAATTGTTCTTGTAATATCCAGATCTCGAAGGAGGTTTCAGCAATAGATACTCTTTCGATTTGAGTCTCAACTCCTCCGGTGTTGGCGCATTAGTTGATAGTGGTGTGTAATGCGTTGCTAGCATCGTACGAAGTTCATCGTTTTTCACACCATCGATGAATTTTGAGGCTACGGCCAGGTTCATCCTTCGATTTGACTCATCCGGTTGGCTGCGTCTTCTCAGCATTTCCAAATCATCGAGAAACTTGTCTATAGTTTCATCTTCCCGCTGCCTCCGTTTCTCGAAGCGCATCATCGCCTGGTGCCCCTGCACCCCTGATCCGAAACGGTTCAATAAGATTTCGAAGATTTTTTCAGCAGTGTCACGTTGATACTGTTTCTTGGCCATGACACAGTTCAGGGCTGTCCCTTCTAAGTTGCTGGTGAGCGCGCTGCATTCCTGTCTCTCAGACAAGTCTTCTTCCTCGAAATGCAGCTTCATTACCTCTATCCAGGTATCAATACAGCCATCAGATTCGTCTTTGTAGCATCTTGGTTTCTTAAAGACTCTTCTGGACTTTTCACTGCGTTCATTGGTTCTAGATAACCTCGTCAGGAATGTCTCCAAAGACCTGTTCAGGGGTTCAAATGCTGTGGCCATTGCCGTAGCATCCCTTGAGTGTCCCGCCTGAGTGTCCTCACACCTTGTCGAAGGCTCTGTGTGCGGTACATCCCTACAATCCGAATCACCATGAGCGTTTCCCGCTTGGCCCATGTGACTCCTCCTCGGGCTTGTATGCCCCATGTTGCCAGAATCGCTTCTCCCGGTCGCATGTGTGCTTTGCGTTGGTCGTTCGTTCGAGGTTTGTCTGTTCCCCGTTGAACTTGCTCTACTGTTCGGGCCCCATGCTGTATTACCCCTTGTGGCATAGCCTGATGAACTGCCCCTGCCTCTAGTGGATCCATTTGTCTTCCTCCTTTGATGTTCATTGAAGTTCACCCTCGGTTCCCTGCTGGGACCTCCCGAGTTCGGCTCTCCTTCTTTTGGTCCACTCTTGCTGCTTAGTAGCCCGTCCAACCTATCCATGATAGCCTGCGTTCGCCTCTCCATCATCGCGTCTATCTTTGTGTCAAGAGACCCAAGAGACTGCTCTTGCTGAATTCTTAACTTCTCCATGTCGGCTCTTAAGCGTAACTCCCTCTGTTCCGCCTCTCTTGTCATTCGCGACAAGTTCCTCGTCATATGTTCGTCTGTTCTTTCTTTCAAGCGTTTTTCGCTTCTGTCAACTTCTTGTCTGTTGCGGTTTATTTCTTCCCGCAGACTTTCTCTTTCAATGTGAACTGCTCTTTCCAGTTCACTCATCCTTATCGACATCTGTTCATTTTGTTCTCCTAAACTGCCCACTATGTTGTTTAAGGCTTCCTCTAGTGCCGCCCCGTTATCCATGAGTGGCGTCACATGTGGTGGTGTAACTCTGTCGGTCCCAGGTAGCTTCGTGCTGGTAGAGATCCGGGCCTTGACTCTCTGTCTTGACGTTTTATCATTATCTATTTCAGGATCCGCCAACGCGTTGCCTAGCCCTCCGGTTCTACTCTCTCCAGTTTGTGGCTCTGAACTTGTCCTAATCGCGAAGTCTTTTGACTGGCCTGGTGTGTTTGCCTCTTTGCTTATCGTTGTCACTACACCAAATTTATCCATAGTTCTAGTCTCTCTTCCGACGTGTGCCTCACTCTCCTGGATCGAACTATTGAGACTGACTTGAGATCCAAAGTCCCCTTGCTCCTCTTCAGCCTCTTCCTCCTGGGACTCCCCATCGTTTCCTGCTCCTCCTCCCATGCTGAATGGAAAGATGTTTCCGAAGGTGTTCTTCATTCTTTCTGAGAACGATGATGAGGTTGTTTGTTTTCCAGTTCCGCTTGCCATCATAGTGTTGTCTGTCGGAGATCTTCTAGTTGCCGTTACTTCAGTTGAGATGTCGGACAGTTCCGACATCTCCTCTCGATCCAACGTCCCGGTGGAAGTGGCAAAATCATGGCCTTGTTCTACCGGAGTAGATTCACTCGCCAGCCTTCTGCCTCTCCCTTCCAGTCCATTTACTCCCTGGTTGTCGTTCATGGTATGGTCCGTATTGACCTCCACTTCCAACAGTTCTCTTCGCTCTTCTGAGGTCTTTTGACTTCTCGTTTCAACCATTCTGCCTGAAACCGTCCCCTTTTTATCGGACCGGGTTCGCTTGATCCAATCCACAAAAGGATCGGTCATCGTTTTTCTTTGCTTTTCAGGTATGAATTTCCTAGAGCTATTACCTCGTTTTGGTATCCTTGACTTGTCTAAACTCATTCTTTATTTGTCACTTTCCTATGCCTACTCTTGACTCAATTGCTAGAGACCTTATAGTTTTATTAACAAAAATAATGACACAACACAATAAATTTCACCAGATTCTATTAAATAGTGACCACGAATCCCTGTATGTTGTCAGAGTACAGTTTGTATAAAATTTATTCACAATAGCCGATTATCGGTTCAAAGATCTGGAAACTAGCACAATATGATGTTATCAGTCAATTTAAAAGATAGTGTACTCACTACCCAATCAAGCACAGTTTAGGTTGATTTAAAATCAAAAAACAAAAAAATATATATATTGACACAATATGAATGTATATATAAAAAAAACGTATGTGTCTTGTACTCTTAGTCGGTCGCAGTACAATAGTCGAACTTGTCTTTTAAAGAAAAAGCTTTCCCTGCTTGGTGCTGCACCAAACAGACAAAACTTTGAAGGCAGTTATTTTCTCAAGTGGGCGTCTATTGCACCCACCGAGTACTGTGTTACCTATCTGCCTTCGGACTGCCCGAGCTAGACCTACTAAAGTCCTCAGGGCAGTCACTTTTCCCAAAAACGTATTATGTCCAATCCACACCAATGAACCACGTTCTCTTTAATTTAGACTTAGTGTCGCGAATATCCGAGTTTGGACTTGTTTTGTATTAGTCTTGTTCTTATCGAAAGGCAAGTTACCAGCGCAGTCACTGATACCTAGCCTGTGTATTAATAACTTAATACTTCTCACTTTTTAGTCTTTCTTTCGTTCACCTAAGTCCTTAATAAAAAATACCCCTCCGGATTGGCACAAATAGGACCCTTCCGGATTTGTCAGAATCTAGACCCCTCTGGATTTGGATCCCTCTTGAAAAAACTTCGACCCCTCCGGATTGGGAGCCCTCCGATTTTGTAAAAGTAGCTTTTAGGAGATTTCCTTTTTTCAACCTATACCCCTCCGAATACGTTCTCCGATGCAATTATGCTGTTTTAATTAACTGGGAAGGGTATAGGGTCCTTTCCTAGACCCCTCCGGATTGAAGTTAAGCCTCTTATTTGACAATTCACACTAACGGTGAAGGGTCTTGTCACTGGCCTAACTTTGGCTCGGTTAAGCTTTTGCGGTGACTTTAGCCCTCCCTCTACGTCTAGAATGGCCTAAAGTTACTTTACTCAACCGCTATTACCTTTTGGTAAGGGTATCAGGGCTTTTCAGAAAAATTTGTAAAACGTGAAGGGTGTACCCCTCCGGATTTGTGTAATTTGCTAAAAACAATCTCAAAAAATTTTCTCTCTCGCTTTTCCGAAAAATTTCTGATCCTATTAGTAAGCTCAGCTAATTTCTGATCTGTTGGTACCAAGATCAACTCGATATGATCAGTAGTTCCAAAGTTATTAACCAAAACGTCTTTTTTTTGAACTCAAAAAATTTTCTCTCTTATAGGTTCCGCCTAACTTTTTCCGCAAATCTGGTCCTTTCGACCTAAAAATTATTGATCCGAGCTCAGAAGGCCTATACTCTTCTAGTTCAATGCAAAAGACCCGATCTAAAACGCTATTGTAGAAAAATTTTGCGAAAAACTATGCTACCTGGACCCCTCCGGATTGATGAATCCACCAAATCAAACACGTTATGTTCGATTTCTCTGCAACCCGGAAGGCTTTCGGGTAGCGGATTTTAAGATTTGTAGATTAACTAGTGGACGTTGTCCGAACAACTATTTTTACTGTCCTACCTCAAAAATTTCAAAAAATTTTCTAAATTTTTAGTGTTTCTTACTATCAAAATTTGGGAAAATTTGGTTTTTTGTACCAAACTAGTTTTAACCACTTCCGAACTAAAGTTAACCGGTTCTGCTTATTACAGTAGTGCAGTTACGATGTAACACACTAACTTAGCGCTTTTTTCCGTTTCAAAAAATATCGATATCTCAAAAATCGCGACTTGTGGGGGGATCAAAATATCGCAATTTTGACCCTAAAAACCGGTCAGTTCTCGTTGTTTTTGTCTGAAAATCGATATAAGACTATTAATATAGGCTATATAAGTAATAATATTAGGAATACTATACCCCTCCGGGTTTGTTTAATCTCCGAATTAAGGTGCTTAACTCGGATATTCGCAGTTCGGTGAAGGGTCACTACAGTGCAGCACTGTCGAGCCCCCCACAGATTACTATCTTACTTTTTGTACCAAAAGGGATACAAAACTTGTTAACGATACCCAACAGTCGATTGTTGTTGTCGTTGAGCCCCTTCTTGTTGCTCCTTGTACTGCTTGCCGGATCGGTCTTCACCCAAGACCCTTCCGAATTGAGCGCAAATCAGCTGACCCCTCCGGATTGAGCGCAATTTATCATTAACGTGCTTAAATGCTCAAATAACCCTACAGTACAAGCCTCACAAACGGGCTACAAAAATGATCTTAACGATCCTGACTGATATAAATGCCTGTAACAACAATATATCTATCAACAACAAACGGGGGGGTTGAATCACATCTTGTCTGGGGGGATGATTTCTACTGATTTTTTACTTTTTTACTGTTTTTGGTTTTTTCGGTTATTTTTTATGTTTTTTGTTTTTCTTGGATACTATACTATTTTTTGTTTGGTTTTGCTTATATCTTTAAGTGTTTTTGGTCACAAACCACTCAGGGGATGAGGGGTTCGCGATTCCCCCCACCCTTCCTGGTTCGTGAATTTTCGGTCTTAACTAGGTTAAAAAACTATTCACGGCAATCCGGAAGGCTTCCGCGTTCCGAACTACCCTTCCGCCCCGGCGGTTTAGGCCTAATAAGGGCGTTAATGTGAGCATCCGCTCGGCGCGGAATGCTCGTTAACGGTTCTGCCGGTCATGATGTTAAAAAAGAATAACACCCAGGAGCGCCATAAAAACATACATGTAACATTCGCCCGGAAGATACATATCGACGGATAACAAAACTAAGTCTTAAGACGACTGGCCAGCGTCTAAACAGAGCTTTGCATGTTTTTCACCGTCTCTACCAAGCCAGTACTTTTCGGTGGTCTTTCTTACATCAGGCTGACAAAAACGTTACTGTTCTCCGGCTTCGACCAGAACGCTCAAATTAACTGAATTACATGCAAAAATAGTGAGCTCATGGCTGGGTCTCAGTATCCCCAGACCACGAGGTCACTCCTAAAAACAGGGCTACTACTTATTATATTACTATTGTTTTTGTTCAGTAGATAAAAATCATCATCTCCATCGAAGATGGATCAACCCTTTCCCCCCTACTTCTAGCTCCTCATTCTTGTCAAAACGAATTAAGATCTTAATTAAATTCAAGTCAGGACATGACGGATGCTAAAATTCAATATAAGTTCATAAAAGTCCACGTCCCGAGACCCTTCCGGATTCTTGAATCCGGTGAATCAAGCTTCTTAATATCCAGTTCACAATAACTCGGAAGGCTGGGTTTTACCCTTCACCGTTGCTCGCAACGGCCTTGCAACTATTGTAACAGCACAATAGTTGCAACTCGGAACGTCCTCTGCTGTTCGGTAGTTCGTTGTAGTTTTTTAGTCTCGATTTCGTACTGTTCGTAATCGCAGATAAAAGTTGTTCTGTTTTTTCTTGCTCTTTTTGCTAAAAATGGCCGTTTCTGACGTTTCTCAGAAATATGACGTCACAATTCGAATTTTTAAAAATTAGAATTCCAGAATCTTCCAGCCTTCACCGTTTGGCTAATCGTTCAAATAACGTCCTTATCCGTTCTAAATCACCAATTCGGAAGGCTTGCTGCTAAAATACCGAATTCTGCAGAGACTGCATTTTGGCCATTCTGGTCGAATGTCACAGTAGTTCGTTGTAGTTTTTTAGTCTCGATTTCGTACTGTTCGTAATCGCAGATAAAGTTGTTCTGTTTTTTCTTGCTCTTTTAGCTAAAAATGGCCGTTTCTGACGTTTCTCAGAAATATGACGTCATAATTCGAATTTTTAAAAATTAGAATTCCAGAATCTTCTAGCCTTCACCGTTTGGCTAATCGTTCAAATAACGTCCTTATCCGTTCTAAATCGCCAATTCGTTAGGCTTGCTGCTAAAATACCGAATTCTGCAGAGACTGCATTTTGGCCATTCTGGTCGAATGTCACATACTCCCCGGACAGTCCGGTCAATGTCCTCATTGAATCGCGCAATGTTCTAAGTGGTTACAGTGTCATCGAACAGAATTTACAAAATGCACGAAATTACTTTTACCTACGTCACATCGACTCACTGCAGAATATAAATGGCATCATACTACACCACTATAGCCTTCAAATTCTTTCATTAATCTGCACATTGAGGATATGACTTAAGATAAAACATATTTTCTGACTTCCAGTGTCAATATCCCGATTGAAACTTTTTCTCCTAGATTTAAAAGGTGTTGGCTTGCAGGACAGTCCTGCCAACCAACAAGCTAAAATTATCCTACTATGCTCCTTCCCTTCGGAAATCTTGCTTGTTTATTGTCCTGAATATTAAAACTAAGAAACTTTGTGGTTAGAAAGAACAATGCAACAACCTCCCTCCTCAAGAAGTTACTCAAGTTTTTCATGTCACCACAAAGTTATCAGTCTTCCTAAGTGATTAAAAACAATCATGCAGGCTGAAATATTTAAATATACTCTTCCCTCAAGCCTTTCTAAATAAATAATAAGTGAGTGTCTCTAAAGCCACTTCAACTAAAACCAAAATGCAAATTTATAAATGCAACAATTTCCAAACTCAACTTAAATGTTTCAGTTTTCAATTACAACTTGGTTGCTTGGTTTCTCACTTGAGTTTTTCACACACAAAAAACAATTCTGAGTTTTAACTTTTCTTCATCATACCTTTGTTCTCTTCTTTTTTCGTCGTTTAGAAGTTCTAAAACTTCTAAATTCTTCTAATTCTCTTTCTTGTTGCCTCTTGTTTTCTCGACCATTCATCAATGCTCCATTTCCTCCTCCTGTGACGCTGACTCTGCACTCTCGGTCTCCGTGTCTTGTAGCACGTCATTGACTATCCTGACGCTGTTGGAAGCCGTCCTCCAACACTTCTGCTCTTCCACCCTCTGTTTACAGCAAGGTAGGGGATCCACGTTTGATTCTCTGTTTCTACAGAAGCTGCTGTGGAGACACAACGTCACGTTTCTTTCCAAATCTTCTTTCAGCATCTCTGCCTTCTCATTTCCACTACGCTCGCTCGTCCTGGAAATTCTTTTCACAGCGGTGGTCACTGCATTCCGATGGGTCACGAAAGCTCGCTTGAAAGCTCCTGCCCCAATGTCCAGCTGATATTCACTGTACACTCTGCCATGTTTCGACATATGCTTTTTCGCATACTCGTACAACCATGCAGTCATGTTAGCTCTGAACCATGGCATCAATCGTTTCCTTGCCCATATCTTCTTCACTTCCATCGGAATGTTTAGAACTTTGCACATTGTCTCAAAAAGATCTGAATCTTTTAGACAATCTAATTTCTGCAATTGTTCTCTCGTCGGTGCCTCCTGTCTATTATTTTCTCTCACATGAGCTTCCAGCCATCGTATCGCCATCATAACTCCCACTATCACTATCGTTATGGGCTGTGATGAATCTGGTAAACCCATGGAGAGCAGCTCTCCAGAGTCCCAGATCAACACCAGATTACTACGCTTGGGATACCACCAGGTCTGCAGCAAGCAGTGGCAAGGAAACTCATCATGCGTCAACATGATGCTCCTCCAATTACGTTTTCCCGAAGCTTCCAGCAATGGTTCCACTTCCATCATCACTCGGTGGATTTCATCATTCTCATCTACTGCATTGTAATCTGTGACAGTTGATCCTCTCTGTTTCTGTTTTTCAAAGTCACTGAAGTTCCCGCTCACATATCCCATGAATTTCTTTCCTAGTATTGACTCCAACTCTTCTTTGGTTCTTTCTGGAACTGCTGAGAAAATCTTACACAGTAACTCGTAAGACTTTTCAGACATTCTTGCCAACCTCACGCACTTCGGCACTGAAAAAGCTTGATCCACGATCGTTCTTGTGCTCTTCACGTCCACAGCCACGAAATGTACAGGGTATCTGCTCTTGCACATTGGAGCCAACGTTGAACCCACCAAATATCGTGCTCCTGATGGTCTACAATAAGTTTCGCTGTGTCTGATGTTCATCTCCGTTTCGATTGCTTCCCTCCATTTTCCTATATACTTCTGCTCAGTCTGCAGAACTCCTGGGAATACCTCTACGCTGATGGCTGTGACCATCTCATGTTTCTGTTCTAGATTCAAAAGTGACTCTAAAGAACCAAACATGCTGTAGAATCCTAGTGCTGTCACTAGATTCACATCGGTTCCTCCATGGCAATCTGCTATCAGTTCCGTTTCCGTTCTTGCTTTCATCACTACATTTCCAAACAATACCGTCAACTGCTTGTGTTGTTTCTCCAGGGTTTTCACACAGTCTAGACTTCCACAAACGTGACCCTCTAGTCCACAGACTTCCGCCAGACAGCTACCAGGTTTGACCCAGTCTTCTGGTCCCCAGCCAGGCAACTCCACTCTATCTTCTCCGTTGCTCTTAGAGGCTGTTATCATCACATTATATATGATGTTGAGGTCACGCAGGTTACAGTCCACATTCAGTTCCCTCTGTACGTCCTGTGTCGCCCGTAATATTGAGTCAGCGTTGGGACTAGGACACCACGATGGCTTCATCAACTCCCACACTGCCATCAAGCTCGTTCTCAGTAATTCATCTGAGAACCCCAACCCAAATTCCACTCTCTTGTCGGATTTTGGCACTGAAGGTGCAGTCACCTCTTCTTCCAAGACCAATCCCAATTTGGCCTGTGGATTGTTAACGCTCTTAGTCGTCACAATTCTGGACGTCCAGAATCTTAGTAACACCGCCTGCTCATAATCAAAGAAGCAATCACGTATGTCTTCACTCAGGAAAGGATTGTATGCTATCCCTATAATCCCGGACACATAGCTATAGGACTTCTTCTTGATCGGTCCACAGTATTCACTGGATTTTGGCAATGCTCCCATAGATTCTTTAGTGAGCCTCAACTCCTTGTTTGAGAATCTCCTGATCTCGTCTATCTTTTTCATGGGTTCCAGTTCTTCAGGTTCTTTCATGTTCACCCTCATCGGTTTACTTTGCTGCATATCCAGCATTGCTAGTAAGAACATGGCTTTCGTTCGCTCATCGCCTTCCTTCAACATTTTAACACAAGTGCTTAATGCAGGTACTGAAATCTGCTCTATCAGGAATCGAATGAAACAGAGAGCGTCTCTCCGCTTTGCACACGCTACTGCTGCTCCCTCCTGGACTATCAGATCCCTCAGATTCGTCATAAGGAAAACTTTTTCCTCCTTTGATCTCTTCCTTTCTCCCGAATCATATTCTTCGCTAGTCAGTCCCATCATGCACCAGGCGAGCCTGAGTTGTAATTCCGTCCTTACGTAAGGTACTGCCACGAGAGCATGTATTCTTGGCGTAGTCCTCATTTCCTCTTCGAAATACCTCAATACTACTGCTTTCCATGGAAGGCTCACCAACTGCTCGATCGTCTCCGCCTGTACGTCAGACGACGCCAAAGTTCCGTACGCCTTCTGCTTGAGGGTGGTGCCTTGCAACATTGTTTCCAGATAACCCTCCATGGCTTTTTCCTCTTCCAGGGCCATTACATGCCCTCTAGCCGAGTTTCGGTATTCCAACATCTCCATGTATCCACCGGTGGGTTCATCTATCGACACTGTCTCAGACACTGTCAGTCTGTTGTATTCCACTGGTGTTAGTTGTCCTGCAACACTTCCCTTTCCATGATTCATTGGAGATGGCTTGAAGTCCCTCATTTTACTCTCTCCACATTGACTGAGTATTTCCATTTCTAAAGTCGCTCCAGTCAGAGTGCGGTCACTCCTTTTGGATTTATAACCGGTTGACTTTAACCCCGCCATGAGAATGGGTGGCACCATCGCTATATCAGTTAATATTCTATCTGTGCCAGACAATTGGTAATCACCTTGCCCCAAATCCATGACTTCCTCAACTCGTTTTCTTTTCGCTGAGTTACCAGCTTTCATCGATATTTCCGAATCCACTTTCGTCTTTCCAATCCTCCTCGGCATCACTCTGCTGCCTAACTTCATTTTCATCGCATTGATTTTATCAATCACCATTTTCGATCGCATCGTTCCTCTCCTGGTCCTTGACAGGTACACCACCTCTCCTTCATTGTTCTGCGGTGTTATCTTGATGGGAGAATTCGCTTCACTCTCATCAGTGGCTGAGTCGATCAATAACTCACTCAGTCTCCCTTCACACTCATCAAGCTTGTCAAGTACTTCTCTCATCAAGGGTTGATTGAGACCTGTTTTGAGAATGGACTGGGTCCCATAGCTCTGAATCACAGTCCAGACTTCTTCCATGAACGCCACTCTGTCCAGCTTACATCCCGTCCTACTCTCGTGGTCTCGGTGATGTACTTCCCATTCTTCTTCGGGTAGCGTTCCCAAGAAAGGTACTCTGGCTGAGGCCTCTATTCTTCTACTCCGAGGTGATTCCATGAGGATTCTCTGATCGTTATTTCTTGTATTGCCAGGAGAGCTGCTCTCCGGCAAATTCCGTTTCATTTCCTCAAAGGCTGACGGAGGTTCCAGTGTCGAGATGCCTTCATCCGCTGGCTCAGTCGTTTCCAACGTGTCTGCATTATTCTCAAGATCACTGAAGATATTGAAATCCAGGCTGGATGTTCCTCCTGTCGATGCCCTGTCGTCTTCCCCACCAGCTTGATCTTGTTGCATGGGTTCTTCCGTCTGACGGTTTCCACCCTGTCCGTCATCTCCTTCTGACTTGTCCCCATTCGAGTTCGATGGTCCTTGTTTGTCATCATCAGCTTCTTCCTGGAATCTCGGTATGAGCAATGTACCGGCTGATTTATCTTCCTCTTCTCCATGGACCACTTTAGTTTCTTCGCAGCCGAAGGGTGCTAGGAAAATTCTCGTCTGCAATATTCCCGCAACTTTCATCTCTTTTCTCACACTAGTCAGGATTACTGAGGCTTCAGGCAATTCAGTCCTGCCTCTCATCCTCATTGGAGCTGAGCCTAGTCGTCTCCATTCCTCATCAAATCCTTCAGGCTTGGGAGTAGCGGCGCTGCTTATTCGCCTTCTCGTCGCTTGATCCGTGTACGCAAATCGTGTGTACTGTAACACGGCGGCATTTCTCCCCACGAAGTATGGATCCATCGTCGCCGAGAAATTCCCTACTCTCCTTTCATTGGTTTCGAATGCTCTCAACCTAGGAGTTTGTACTACGGAGACTGCTCCGAGCAACATCCTTCTTATCAGAGGGAATTCGGGGATTGCTTCGGGTAGCTTCTTGTAATCGCCCCAGTCCTTCGTCTCTTCTCTCACCTTGTGATACGCTGCTGTGAGACGAGGCACTCTGGTCATTTCGCCATTCGTTTTGTCATAGGGCCTCAGATTCCAAAGCTTTGGAAACACCTCGATGTGCCCTCTTTCTACTTCTCCCATGCGGTCACAGAAGTGATCGTCAAAATTGATGACTGTCATCTCTGGCTCCGATATTTTCGCAAATAACAGATGTTCACTCATGAGCTCTCGCAATGCGTGCTGCTCACACCAGTTCAGTGTACTACCGTCCACTGCCGATATGAGGTTCAGGTGCAACACCGACCTCCTATATGCTTCCACTTTAACGTCAGGGAACGCAAAGGTGACTGCTGGTCCATAGATCACTGTCACGAACTCCGTGACTCCTCTGATCAGTGCCAAGGGATCGATTCTCATAGCTAAGCTCAAATCTGTTAACAGCGGCATGCCTCCAACATGTCGTCTAACATCTTCCTCTCTTTCAATTGTCTCGTCTTCTCCGGTTCCAAAGCGATTTTGCTGCAAGAGATACTGGATAAGAGTGTGTCTCAGGTCTCTTATTTTGTTCCACGAGTCTGTGGATTTCTTCATATCCCGATTCCTCACTCTCTCTTTCATCTGCTCTGGACAACGTGCCAGTTTCATCAGCCCTCCCAAGTTTCCGTGGGTTATTGCGATCAACGTCAAAAGTCCATCTAGTCGCAGGTTCTGTATTCCATCCGTAAGCAGTATCACCGGTCCTTTCACGAAATTCTCCGCTCCAAATGTTACAAACAGGGCTATTAATTCCACTATCGATACTTTCACTACCGCTTGGAGGAATTCCTTTATCAAGTAGTGCGAGACTTTCGGGTAGACTTTTGCCAAGAAGGACGCGGTCCATCCGGCTCCCAACCCTTCTAGCATGCTGTCTGTCCTTTCAAATCCCTCCTGTCCTTTCACTTCCTGGGTCCAGAAGGTTTCCAGAGTAATCTGACACATTCTGCTCACGAACTCAGCTGTCTTTTCTCCGGCATTTTCCGCCAGGTTCACCTCCTTCAACAAGTAGGCGTATATCTTAGTGATCATTACCGGGCCTTGCTGAAAAGCATCTGCACCCAATGCCGCTACTCTCGGATTCAGGTGTAGCCACTGGTTTGCTTCCGGCTTGGTTCTCAGCACCATCGCTTCCAGATGAGCTCTCGTCTCCAGTGAATTCTTTCTTCTCGTGTCTTCACTCGCCACTTCCATTGCTCGGAACCACAAGTCGTTGGACATTGCCATAATCACTCGATGGTCGTCATCTATTCCTGGTTTCAGTTTGAGTTGCCGACTGAAGTTGGACAGTTCCAACCCCAGCACTTCGTCCAACACCAACATGTGTAGCGCGTGGTCCTTGAACCCTCTCATCGCGTTTGAGATATCTGACCATACTGCAGGCAGTTCAGCCTTAAGTGGCCTCAGGTTCTCCATTTCTATCATGCGATTCGGGGCTGATATGATCACATCATATTTTCCCTCCGAAAGTAAGGCTACCATTGCATACACAAATTTCAGTCCATCCGGGAGATATGCATATCCCGGAGACAACGCAAATACTACTCTCAACGCCACTTTGTTGAATGTTCCCTCCTTTGTCGCGTCTACCACTTCACCCATTGACTCCAGGATGTCTTTTATCGCGGGCCATACTGCGTTTTCTGCTGTTGCAGGATCTCTGAGCCTGCTCAGAAAACCTCTACTGTGTAGATGGTCATTGATGCCAGCAAACACAATCGTTATCGGGTTCATCTCTGTCTGCCTCTGTACCCCTATAGCCAATGACACTGATTGCAATAGGTCTAGGTCAACTGCGGCCAGCATTATGACGTCCGGCCAAAACAAAGACTTAGAGGTGTACACGAACTCTGAATTCGCTACTACCATGATCTTGGCCTTTCTCATTTCTGCTTTGTCGTAGGCGGCGAAGATGCTCTCATCTTTCTTTATTGCTGTCAATCCGCCATATCTCTGGGCATCACCATCTTGGTTCACTTGTTTTGGGTATACTCTCTCCTTCACATGACTAGGTGGTGTCGTCAGTTGCTTGAATATCTTCACGTGTTGTCCAATTGGCGCTCTCGCCGTCAGGAATCTTCCTGGCCTTTCCTCACGATTCCTCTCCTCATGGTTCAATCTGACATCCTGCAACGGTCTTGCATTCACAGGTCCCATTGTGTTATTGGAGGGCAGTCCTTCCAAGTCAGCAAATCTTAAGGCTGTCGTGGAGCTGAAATTTATGCTAGCGGCTATCAACCAGTCTACGCCGGTTATTGAGTATAATCTGCTGACGGATAGCGTCGCTCCATTTAGCATCCTCCTTGCATCTTCGATGAAGCTTACTTTCTGCAGGTCCAGCTTCATCAGTTCTTCTTTGTATATGTGCCAGGGAGACGGCATGGGTCTAGACCATAACAATGAGCCTCTGTTCGGTCTCTCTTCTCGACTGCTACTCGTTGTCTCCGATCTAGTGTCTGATCTGGACGTGCCTGCTACTCCTTCGTTTGGTTGGTTGACGGGTCCTATCCTTCTCCTAGGATGAATTGTCCTCCTCGTCGGTGCTTCTCCCAACCGATCCTGCACGTCAGTTCTTCGACCTGATTCGCTGGAGCTTTGTTGCCGGTAATTTATTGCGGCTGGGACTGTACCCAAACGCGTTTCCAGGTTAGGAGGCACAAAGGTAGTGATCACCGTATCATTCACCGTTCCCTCTTCCTTCAGTACTCCTGTGTCAGAGAGTTCTGCTTCTAACTCGTCCAACCGTTCTTGGAAGACTCGATTCAACCAAGCTTGTCCCTCGATGGTGTCAAAGTGGATGCCATCCGAAGTCAGTCTGGCTTGCTCCATGGCTCTCAATTCGTGTTCAATGTCCATAAGGATCATTCTTCCGGCATTTCGATTTGCTAGGTTTCTTATGATGTTGTTCCATCTCATGACTCCCTCGTTGTGCCTTCTTCCTGATGCTGTCAGGTTTCTTGCGTTCATTGGCACCGTGCAAACGGTCAGTACCGCGCAACTGAACTTCTGCCAGATAGTGGTGAACAAACACACCATCATTGATTCCCACTGTGCTTCCTGCTCGTCTGATCCTCTGGAGATATCATTCGTCCCAACTAATATCATCACACTGGGTATCCTCCCGGGATTCATCAGCTCCACCATCCGGTATAATTGGGCAATTGTCGCGCCTCCAAAGGCCATCACCGTGGTGACCCATGAGGTCCTCAAACTCGTTAGCACTCGGACTAAGCTGTCTCCCAATATCAGGTGAGATGTCCCGAGTGGTGGTTGCTGCAGGTTCACAGCCGGGCTCCAGGTAGCTCGATTGAAGCAGGCTCTCGGATCTGTCTCCGGAACTCCCGTGAAATTATACTTTAATTGATTATTCTTCTGCACGTCCATTACACGAGACACTTTCTTCGCTGGCATCTTCCTTACTTTTCTCTCTGTGATCTTCGAACTCCCCCTGAGTGGCGTCACGTCACTTATCCCTTGTCTGATTATTGTCTGGGAGAGTTGTACTCTGCCCGTATCGTCAATCGTTCCATAGGGTGCAGTCACCCCGGAACCTGGTGCATTCTTGTTAGCGACCAATCGTCCAGCGGTCTCTATCAGTTTTCTCACTGTCTGTTCTACGACGGGATCACCCAAGGTGTCACTAGGATCCGGGATTGTTACTCGGTTCGTCTCTGCTGGAAGCCGTGTCTCCGTTGTTTGACTCATTTCTCGAGGTGTCAAGAGCTCCATCGGGGACTGCCCACGAGGAATATCCCTTGCAGGTATCACTTTCTCAATGGACGTCGTCAACGCCACCTGCTCCGATCGCTCTTTGTATTCCTGCCTTAAGCGTTCGATCTCTTGACCCTGCTTTTTGTTGCAGTCTTCAAACAACTTTCTCCACATGTCCCGGTCTTCCTCCATTGCCAGCATGGTCTTCGTCATATCGTCTAACTCCTTCTTCGTACTTCTCAACTGATCGTTCATCTCGTCCAGATCTTGTATGGTTTGGTTCGTCTGAACCTTCTGTGTTACTCTCGCCCCTTTTGGTGGCACAGCTACTCTCAGTGGTGAACCAGACGAGGTCGCCTCGCTGTTCATCTCCTGATGCATTCTCGTCAGACCAGGTTTGGGCTTGGAGGGCATTGGCATCTCACCTGGTTGGTAAGTCCTAGAACTTCCCAACCCAGGCTCATTCGCCAAGTCACTCCCTGAGAGAGCCCCGTTTCTCCACCTCATCACTCTCATGTTCGGGCGGTCTAGTACTCCTCTTTCTCCATATGCTGCCATCAACAGGACTTCCGTGGGGCGGTCCCCACGGTTGTCGTGCCCCAAGATGTTAATCAGGGCGGTCAGCAACATGACCACCTCTGGGTCCTCCAGAGCGAAGTCTCGTTCGATCAGCCGACGATAGATCGCATCTACCATCGGTCCTACATATGCCTCTGCCAGGTCCATCAATTCATCCAGGTTGAAATTATCCATACTGTTCTTCTCCAAATTTAATTTGATTTCGATTTCAAGTTTTGACTCAAGTGAGCAATTAAATGATCAATCAGGATCTAGAAAAGAAATCACGAATGTCACACTTGCCAATTTCACCTTAACATACATCGTTAAAATCTGCTTAAAGACAGTTCAGATAAAAAGATATTTATCCTAAAATTTATTAAAATCAATTGGTTTCTAAAATTTTGGAATTCGACCTAAGATTGGACAATCCAAACTTTGGATCTATTCCCAAGATCGTCATCTAGTTGTTCATGGTCACTAACCCCTACTTACCCATGATCTTAATAACCTAACACATAACATAACCTAACATAACACACATATCACATATTACATGCAACTTGGTCCTTTGGCCTAACACCCTCTCGCACATCATTCAGCCTATACTTAAGTAATATTTCTTATGTAGATATACTTGTATGTTCGTACCAGAGAATATCACGTGTACAAGCGCGTACAATTCCCGAGGATGCAGTCTTCCTCTATTTGGATCGTACACTGGAAGCGAAAGCTCCTTCACGTCCATTTCCACAAGGAAGTCCCTCAGCCTCGTCAAAGACAAGACTAGATTTTCTGGGTCCACGTGTTGCTTCTCTGTCGCCCTCGTTACCAGGAAGCATAAGTACTTTCCCGGTATTTGCGACACCGCCGGGGTTAAGGCTGCTACGCCCCCTATCCCTGGTCTTTGCTTCCAAAGGAATTCCACGTTTTTATATTCCCTCTTAAAATCTGCCGCTAGCGCCGTCCTAAAACTCATGTCTGCGGTGATAGCTACCGCACATGTTCTGTTTGTGAGTATGAAATCACTGTCTGTTAGTATTATGTTACTCGAATATTCATTTGGTAAATTAAAATATGACTCAACTACCCTGCCTATGTCAGGTTTCTTAGGTTCTTCACCTGTTTCTGCTTCTAAGTTTCCTGTTTCTCTTGCTATTCTCAATTTTTTTATTATCAAGTTTTCAGTGTGGGTAAGTCCTACCCCCACTCCCCGGACAAAAATATCCATCGGCGTCCCCGTCGATCGCATACCGGGTATTAAGTCAAGATTAGAAGCTGGAATGAGAAGTTGTCCTTCCTGGGCAGCCCAGGAAGGATCATCTCGTTCGGTCTTAATGTATTTCGCGCTTTCGCGATCTACGTCTTGAATCGTAACGCTGGTCTTTTCAGGGTCTGATGTCATTTCGTTCAGCCACTCTAAGACACGCAGGTTCGTCAGGTCTTGTTCATTTGACTGCTGTTGCTCATCGTCGAACTCCACCTCGGGTTTCGACCAGTCGTCAACCCACTCATCGTTGTGATCATCGACTATGTCAATGTCCTGTGACACTGTTATTTCCTCTAAACCCACTACTTCCTCCACTATTTTCTTTAGATCTATCCTGTCCACTACAAAGTCGTCACCGTAAGGATTGTATTTCTTTCTTAGTCTCGTCCCGTCTTTCTGACGAGTCTGCATCGTGAACGGAAGATCTGGTTCCATGTTCTTGGGAACCTCTGTCTGTTCGGAATCCTGCCAATCTTCCTCTGCGTAGGGCAAGGTTTCATCGTCCGCTTCGATCTGTTCGTTTGGATCCAGGTCCAATGGTGTATCCGTACCTTCCTCTACGACTTCGTTTCCATCGTTCTTCTCCCTGGTGCCTTTTTCATTGACCTCACAAGCAGGATCCATCATTAGATAATCCCCTTCTTCCATGTCTGCAGGTATACACCAGTCTTCTGTCGATGGATTGTGTGGCTTGATGTTCTCGTAGTGGGCGGCTCGGCCAGTACTCAGTCTATAAAAGCGTCCCTCTTGGTGCACCTCTGTAATCATGAAGGGTCCCCTCCACTTCTTCAGAAGCTTTTTTGTCCCTTTCGGTGGTATAACGTTCTGAAATACCCATACGTAGTCTCCCACCGAGTAAGCCTTTGCACCAGCTGCTTTCTTGTCGAATCTTTTCCTCTGCCTTGCCTGTGCCTGCTGAGTGTTTCGTCTACACAAGTCGTTCAACTCCTGTTGGCGTCTGATCACGTCCCTCACGTAGACCTGTGGGGATGTTTTCTTTCCCTCATACTCTGGGTAGAAGAATGTCAAGGGTAAAGACTTCTCGTGTCCCGTCAGCATCATGTGTGGACTGACTCCAGTGGTGGAGTGTTGCGTGCTATTATAAGCTCCCATCACCTGTGGAAGGTATCTGTCCCAATCGGTCATGTACCTGGAACAATATACTCTCAGCATCGACACTAACGTCCTATTCTGTCTTTCCACTAAGCCATTCGTCTGAGGGTGGTATGTCGTGGAGTGAGCCTGAGCGACTTGTGACCGTCTCATAAGCTCTTTCGTAAGCTCGCCTACGAAAGCCGTTCCATTGTCCGATTGAAACGTCATTGGACATCCGTGTCTTGCTATCCACGTATTGATCAGGTGGTCGCATGTCTCTTCCGCTGAGGCAGTTATGCAGGGCACGGCCTCTGCATACTTCGTGAAGTGATCTATCATGACCAAGACTTGGTTGTAACCGCTGTCTGTCATGCATATCTTCTGGTGATCTATCTGCACCACCTCGTTGAATTCAGACGATTCAATTGATTGTAAAGGAAATCGCAACTTCCTAGGATCCTTGACCTGTTGGCATGACAGACATGCTGTCACCCATTTCTCGCATGCCTTTTTCATCCCAGGCCACTCAAAGCGCTTCAGGATCCTCTGATACACTTTGTCGATCCCTTGATGGCCCATCTGATCATGCGACCTGAATAATAGTTCTGTCTGATAGAGTTGCGGCAACACTATCGCGTTATATTTGTATAAGACCTTGTCTTCTTCTCTTCTCCTGCAAGCCACGATCCCGTCCTTGTTCAGATATAATCTCCCCTCCTTCTGCATGAAGTATTGTCTCAGGATCCTATAGCTGTCTTCTTCCAGGTCACCTTTGTCAGGTGCACCGTTTTCTATCCACCTTTTTAGGTTGCTTGTCATGCGATCATTTCTCTGCGCCCTTAGAAGGTCCGAGAGTCTGTATCTCGCCTTCAAGTACGTCTTCATGACTCTCATCTGACTGTTCAGCTCGTTGGGCTGATGTGTGTCTTCTTCCATCTTAACGCACCAAATCTTCGCCAACGGTTGTGTTTCTTTTTGAAACGGCTGAAGATCAGTCCTGACTACCTCTTTCTGCGGCAACAGGCTTATCGAACGTTTCGATACCGCTATCGTTTCTAAGTCATCCGCTGCGTTGTCAAAGACTCTTTCGCTTGGTATTAGGTAGCGATCACTGTCAGGATCCTGGTACACCTCTCTGTCCAGGTTTCTCGCCCGAGTTTCCACTAGTAGCGTGTGTATCGCCAGTTCTGACAGTTCTGATCCCGAGGTCGAATCCCTGTCTGAATAGGTGTTCATTCTCGAGCTTTCTGACTTATCATCCGTCGAAGGTGTTGTGCCGGAGACTGCACGCTCCTCCAGATCATGTCCGTATTTCCTTCGCATCCATCTGAACTCCCCGGACAAAACTTTGTTCTCTAGGTCCTGTTTCTCATCAGGATTTTCTCGTCTATCTCGGACTCCCCGGACAAATTCACTTGTCCCGGGTGTTGATCTTGTGATTGCTGGTTTTTCTCCTCATCCTTCTCCCCGGACAAATAGTCTTGCAGCAGATTTTGTTCTACCTCTTCACCCTCTTTTTCCCGGTCTACAAAGGTGACGGTTTTCTTTCGCTTGCTGCTCCCCTGTTCTTTCCGTCCGTAAGAAGTACTGGTTAAAATCTCTTGGGGTATTGAGGATACTAGTTGCTGAACTATTGTCCTACAATCCCTCTTGTTCTCTTCGTGCTGTTGTCTGGACGGCATGATCTTCACTTTCTTACTGACTGTTAGCGATGCCACTGCTGCTGTCCACTCGGGGTTATCTCTGGTCACTTCTCTTTCTAACAATCCACCCAGCATCCGCATTACTTGTGGTGTGACTTGCACCGTTTTATCCAATAATGAGAGGCTGTTTATATTCATGCGAGAGAGTTCTTGCTGGACCAGGTTCGAGCGCAGCAACAAATCTAAGGGGACTGGATCCTCCTTGGACAGGATCTTTATCTCAGCTGCTTTCTCTACAGGTAACTCAGGATGCCCTGGAATTGGATGTCCAGACTTATCGAACCATCTCGTTAAGGGAAGCGCTTCATAAGTTTCTTTGTCCAGAAACGAGAATCCCTCCTTTACTTCCGCCTGATTGGCCTGCTTCTGCTCCAATCTTTCATAGAACTCAGTTTTCTTGCTGAGACTGTCAGCATTCTGATGTTTATCACGCATCCTATGTTCGATTATCATATGGTAGCCATCCAATCTGACTATCCATCTACCAATATAACTCTGATCCATCGAGTAGGTCTTCAACCAGGATAACGCTCTGTTGTCCACGCGTAACTTGAAGGGAGCGCTCCCCAAGTATGCACGGTACTTTTCCACGAAGGTGACTACTGCAAACATTTCTGCTTTCGGTGCGCCATATTTCATCTCTGTGTCACTCAAGACCTTGCTGCCGTATGCAATGGGACGGAGGACTGTTCTTCCGTTCCATTCTTGCTCCTGATGCAATATTCCTGAGATGGCCACCACCGATGCGTCTGTGTCAAGGACATACATGCCCTTTTCTGTAGACATGCCCAGCACTGGCGCTTCGCACAGTTCCCGCTTTATGTTCTCGAAAGCAACTTGTGCCTCATCGTTCCATTCGAACTTTTTCCCTTTGTTGCGCATCAGCTTCTGCATCGGGTACACCTTGTCCGCGTATCCTTTTATGAATTCTCGGTAGTAATTGGCAAACCCTAGGAAGCTCATGAGCTGTGTGTCCGTTCTAGGAGCTTTCCATGTCAGCACAGCCTCTACTGCTTCTGGATCTGGCCTCACACCATGCCGGTCCACCATTCTTCCCAGGTACTTGATCGAATCCCTAAGGATTTCACATTTCGATGGTTTGCATTTCAAGCCTGCTCTTTTCATACATCCGAAGACCTCATCGAGTCGATCAATGTGATCCTCCAGGGTTGGTGTCGCTATGACTACGTCGTCCACGTAGCACATCAAGAGATTCCCGTACTTTTTGGTCACTCCTGTCAAAGCCTGAGCCATCAGCCTTTGAAAGGTTGCTGTTGCATTGCACAAGCCGAAGGGCATCCTCTTCCACTGGTACAACCCCAATTCGCACGCGAATCCTGTTTTCTCCCTGTCCTTCTTTCGCAGAGGAACCTGCCAGAAGGCAGAACCCAAGTCCAATGTGGTGAAGAACTTTGCATCACCAAGTTTGGATAGGCTCTCGTCTATTCGCGGTATCGGGTACGCATCTTTAATCGTTACCGCGTTCAAGTAACGAAAGTCGCAACAAAATCTAAGCTGCCCCCCTTTCTTTTTCGCCATTACTACTCCGCAAGCCCATGGTGATTTCGAGGGTTCTATCATGTCGTATTCAAGCAACATTTCTATTTCCGCTCGGCACGCTTCCGATTTATGTGGCGTCATTCGCCTTGCGCCTTCCCTATGGGGAACGGCGCCCTCTTCTAGTTCGATTTCGTGTCCGACGAAATTACAGCAACCGATGTCCGCCTTATGTTTTGAAAATACTTCGGCGTTCCGATCTAGGAGGTCCCGCAATTTTTCAAAATCTCCCTCACCTATTTTTCCTTTTAAATGTTCTATTTCTGGCAAAACCGGTTTGTCAGAATCTAGTTCATATGACGAGGGGCGTTCCGGAAAATTCGAGCAGCTTGATAAGCCGTCGTCCGTTTCGGATTTCATTGAAAACAATTTACGAATAGATTTTAATTCATCAATCCTCTTTAAAATTTTATCTTTATTTGCATGATAAGGACAGTCTTTCACACTATATTTCTTCAAGTTTTGTGTCTCTTCATAGTCGGTCCTCATCGGCAATGCGTAACCAAGCTTCTTTCCACGCTGGATTGAAACCGTGGTGTCCAGTGTGTTCAACAACACACTGACACACAGTCCGTTTCGCGTTACCGAGAAGCTCCGGCCTAAAATCACCGAACTCTGACTATTTGGATTCGGTACTAAGCAAACCTGTTTACTATCACTTAACGAATTTAAATTTCTCATTCTAAAAATCGCTACTACAGCTTGTCCTGGTTGTAACTTTACTTTTCTATCCAAAAAAACTGGTACCTTATTTTCATCTGTTATTATCCTATTAATGGGTCTCTTAACATACTTTCGGTCCGGGTTTCTAATCCGTATTAGACCGTTGTTTAAGTCAATCATCACGTCAAAGTTCCTGACAAAATCTCTGCCCAAGATGAATTGGTCGGCGTCGTCCAGATTCTCTACCACCAGGAAGCTCATCCAAAGGTTCCGTCCTCCCATGTGAAGGACCGTCACCGGTGTTCTTCCGGCTACGTAGATAGCTCCTCGATTTGCAGCGGCTAGTCGGAGATTCGTAGGAATCAGATCTTCCCGCGTGAAGCCCATTCTCTCCCAGGTTTTTATCGGCATCACGCTCACCACCGCGCCTGTGTCCAGAAGCCCTGTGACTCCGATTTTTGTTCCGTTGGTGTCAAGCAGGTGTGCTGTCACATCTGCTTCATATCCAATATGTACCGCGTCTTGTTCCATCATGGCGTCATGGCCTATCCTGCGGACTTTGAGTTCCTCTTCACCCAAATAGATCTGCCCCATTTGGTCATCATCTGTTGTTATGTAAGTCCTGGTGTAGATGCTGATTCCATCCACGTTCAGCATTATTTGATACGGCCCATAGACCTCCAAGTAGCGTCCATGAAGTTTCTTCATGCGAGGGCCACCCGTCGTTAGTAGTGCTCGCACAGCTCTCGACTCAGTGCGTGGCTCCACCTGCCTCAGATAATCTGCATATGTGTCCAAATGCATTAAAGTGAACTCTGACGGTTCACTCAAATTTCTTATTACCTGGTGTCCAGCCACTGAGATTATCGACTGTATCTTCTTTCCTTGCGGCGCCATGCCGAACCTCTTACCGGAGATCACTTTAAGTTTCATATCTAAACTGCTTGGTGTTTTCGTCTCCTCGAACTCCGTTGCTTCGAAGGTATTCAGTTGCTCCTGAAGCTTTTCATTTTCCAGTTCAAGTTTCACTCTTTGTTCGATCTCTTTCGTCACCAGTTCCTGTTGTACTCTATTTAGAGCATCCTTTGCGGCTGCCTTGTAATCGATCTTGAAGTCATCGGCCGCAGTTGCTGGTTCCGGTTCACATGCTTCTCCTGTTACCGCTTGCATTTTCTTTGCCGCCAGCTCTTGAGGTTTGTCCTTCCTGCGTGCCTCTGCTTCGTTTAAAAGTCGAGCCTTGCTTGCTTTCACTCCTGATAAAGCTTCTTCATGCCTTGGATGCTTGATGTCTGCCACTGCATCCCAGAATTGTGGACAGTCTGATTTAAAATGACCTTCCAAGTTGCAAAAGAAACACCTCGGGCCGAATTTCGCAATTACTCCTCTCATGAAATCCTCATGTTCCAACTCTGACGCATCTTCGTGCTCGAGGCTAAAGCCTATTGCTTTCATGCCTTGTTTATAAGCTGGGCATGCTGACACATGATGGTCTGTTGAACTACAATTAGCACAAGAGCGTCTCTTGTCCATATCGTCCCTCGGTTTGTACCAATTGTTCCCTTGGTTCGCTGGTCCGTTGTTAAAATTGCCATAATTGTTCTTGTAATATCCAGATCTCGAAGGAGGTTTCAGCAATAGATACTCTTTCGATTTGAGTCTCAACTCCTCCGGTGTTGGCGCATTAGTTGATAGTGGTGTGTAATGCGTTGCTAGCATCGTACGAAGTTCATCGTTTTTCACACCATCGATGAATTTTGAGGCTACGGCCAGGTTCATCCTTCGATTTGACTCATCCGGTTGGCTGCGTCTTCTCAGCATTTCCAAATCATCGAGAAACTTGTCTATAGTTTCATCTTCCCGCTGCCTCCGTTTCTCGAAGCGCATCATCGCCTGGTGCCCCTGCACCCCTGATCCGAAACGGTTCAATAAGATTTCGAAGATTTTTTCAGCAGTGTCACGTTGATACTGTTTCTTGGCCATGACACAGTTCAGGGCTGTCCCTTCTAAGTTGCTGGTGAGCGCGCTGCATTCCTGTCTCTCAGACAAGTCTTCTTCCTCGAAATGCAGCTTCATTACCTCTATCCAGGTATCAATACAGCCATCAGATTCGTCTTTGTAGCATCTTGGTTTCTTAAAGACTCTTCTGGACTTTTCACTGCGTTCATTGGTTCTAGATAACCGCGTCAGGAATGTCTCCAAAGACCTGTTCAGGGGTTCAAATGCTGTGGCCATTGCCGTAGCATCCCTTGAGTGTCCCGCCTGAGTGTCCTCACACCTTGTCGAAGGCTCTGTGTGCGGTGCATCCCTACAATCCGAATCACCATGAGCGTTTCCCGCTTGGCCCATGTGACTCCTCCTCGGGCTTGTATGCCCCATGTTGCCAGAATCGCTTCTCCCGGTCGCATGTGTGCTTTGCGTTGGTCGTTCGTTCGAGGTTTGTCTGTTCCCCGTCGAACTTGCTCTACTGTTCGGGCCCCATGCTGTATTACCCCTTGTGGCATAGCCTGATGAACTGCCCCTGCCTCTAGTGGATCCATTTGTCTTCCTCCTTTGATGTTCATTGAAGTTCACCCTCGGTTCCCTGTTGGGACCTCCCGAGTTCGGCTCTCCTTCTTTTGGTCCACTCTTGCTGCTTAGTAGCCCGTCCAACCTATCCATGATAGCCTGCGTTCGCCTCTCCATCATCGCGTCTATCTTTGTGTCAAGAGACCCAAGAGACTGCTCTTGCTGAATTCTTAACTTCTCCATATCGGCTCTTAAGCGTAACTCCCTCTGTTCCGCTTCTCTTGTCATTCGCGACAAGTTCCTCGTCATATGTTCGTCCGTTCTTTCTTTCAAGCGTTTTTCGCTTCTGTCAACTTCTTGTCTGTTGCGGTTTATTTCTTCCCGCAGACTTTCTCTTTCAATGTGAACTGCTCTTTCCAGTTCACTCATCCTTATCGACATCTGTTCATTTTGTTCTCCTAAACTGCCCACTATGTTGTTTAAGGCTTCCTCTAGTGCCGCCCCGTTATCCATGAGTGGCGTCACATGTGGTGGTGTAACTCTGTCGGTCCCAGGTAGCTTCGTGCTGGTAGAGATCCGGGCCTTGACTCTCTGTCTTGACGTTTTATCATTATCTATTTCAGGATCCGCTAACGCGTTGCCTAGCCCTCCGGTTCTACTCTCTCCAGTTTGTGGCTCTGAACTTGTCCTAATCGCGAAGTCTTTTGACTGGCCTGGTGTGTTTGCCTCTTTGCTTATCGTTGTCACTACACCAAATTTATCCATAGTTCTAGTCTCTCTTCCGACGTGTGCCTCACTCTCCTGGATCGAACTATTGAGACTGACTTGAGATCCAAAGTCCCCTTGCTCCTCTTCATCCTCTTCCTCCTGGGACTCCCCATCGTTTCCTGCTCCTCCTCCTATGCTGAATGGAAAGATGTTTCCGAAGGTGTTCTTCATTCTTTCTGAGAACGATGATGAGGTTGTTTGTTTTCCAGTTCCGCTTGCCATCATAGTGTTGTCTGTCGGAGATCTTCTAGTTGCCGTTACTTCAGTTGAGATGTCGGACAGTTCCGACATCTCCTCTCGATCCAACGTCCCGGTGGAAGTGGCAAAATCATGGCCTTGTTCTACCGGAGTAGATTCACTCGCCAGCCTTCTGCCTCTCCCTTCCAGTCCATTTACTCCCTGGTTGTCGTTCATGGTATGGTCCGTATTGACCTCCACTTCTAACAGTTCTCTTCGCTCTTCTGAGGTCTTTTGACTTCTCGTTTCAACCATTCTGCCTGAAACCGTCCCCTTTTTATCGGACCGGGTTCGCTTGATCCAATCCACAAAAGGATCGGTCATCGTTTTTCTTTGCTTTTCAGGTATGAATTTCCTAGAGCTATTACCTCGTTTTGGTATCCTTGACTTGTCTAAACTCATTCTTTATTTGTCACTTTCCTATGCCTACTCTTGACTCAATTGTTAGAGACCTTATAGTTTTATTAACAATAATAGTGACACAACACAATAAATTTCACCAGATTCTATTAAATAGTGACCACGAATCCCTGTATGTTGTCAGAGTACAGTTTGTATAAAATTTATTTACACTAGCCGATTATCGGTCCAAAGATCTGGAAACTAGCACAATATGATGTTATCAGTCAATTTAAAAGATAGTGTACTCACTACCCAATCAAGCACAGTTTAGGTTGATTTAAAATCAAAAACAAAAAATATATATTGACACAATATGAATGTATATATAAAAAAAACGTATGTGTCTTGTACTCTTAGTCGGTCGCAGTACAATAGTCGAACCTGTCTTTTAAAGAAAAAGCTTTCCCTGCTTGGTGCTGCACCAAACAGACAAAACTTTGAAGGCAGTAATTTTCTCAAGTGGGCGTCTATTGCACCCACCGAGTACTGTGTTACCTATCTGCCTTCGGACTGCCCGAGCTAGACCTACTAAAATCCTCAGGGCAGTCACTTTTCCCAAAAACGTATTATGTTTCAATCCACACCAATGAACCACGTTCTCTTTAATTTAGACTTAGTGTCGCGAATATCCGAGTTTGGACTTGTTTTGTATTAGTCTTGTTCTTATCGAAAGGCAAGTTACCAGCGCAGTCACTGATACCTAGCCTGTGTATTAATAACTTATTAGTTCTCACTTTTTAGTCTTTCTTTCGTTCACCTAAGTCCTAAATAAAAAAAATACCCCTCCGGATTGGCACAAATAGGACCCTTCCGGATTTGTCAGAATCTAGACCCCTCCGGATTTGGACCCCTCCGAGTTGGTTAATACTAGACCCCTCCGGATTTGGACCCCTCCGAATTAGCTCAAATAAGACCCCTCCGGATTCGGATCCCTCTTGAAAAAACTTCGACCCCTCCGGATTGGGAGCCCTCCGATTTTGTAAAAGTAGCTTTTAGGAGATTTCCTTTTTTTTTCAACCTATACCCCTCCGAATACGCTCTCCGATGCAATTATGCTGTTTTAATTAACTGGGAAGGGTATAGGGTCCTTTCCTAGACCCCTCCGGATTGAAGTTAAGCCTCTTATTTGACAATTCACACTAACGGTGAAGGGTCTTGTCACTGGCCTAACTTTGGCTCGGTTAAGCTTTTGCGGTGACTTTAGCCCTCCCTCTACGTCTAGAATGGCCTAAAGTTACTTTACTCAACCTCTATTACCTTTTGGTAAGGGTATAAGGGCTTTTCAGAAAAATTTGTAAAACGTGAAGGGTGTACCCCTCCGGATTTGTGTAATTTGCTAAAAACAATCTCAAAAAATTTTCTCTCTCGCTTTTCCGAAAAATTTCTGATCCTATTAGTAAGCTCAGCTAATTTCTGATCTGTTGGTACCAAGATCAACTCGATATGATCAGTAGTTCCAAAGTTATTAACCAAAACGTCTTTTTTTCGAACTCAAAAAATTTTCTCTCTTATAGGTTCCGCCTAACTTTTTCCGCAAATCTGGTCCTTTCGACCTAAAAATTATTGATCCGAGCTCAGAAGGCCTATACTCTTCTAGTTCAATGCAAAAGACCCGATCTAAAACGCTATTGTAGAAAAATTTTGCGAAAAACTATGCTACCTGGACCCCTCCGGATTGATGAATCCACCAAATCAAACACGTTATGTTCGATTTCTCTGCAACCCGGAAGGCTTTCGGGTAGCGGATTTTAAGACTTGTAGATTCACTAGTGGACGTTGTCCGAACAACTATTTTTACTGTCCTACCTCAAAAATTTCAAAAAATTTTCTAAATTTTTAGTGTTTCTTACTATCAAAATTTGGGAAAATTTGGTTTTTTGTACCAAACTAGTTTTAACCACTTCCTAACTAAAGTTAACCGGTTCTGCTTATTACAGTAGTGCAGTTACGATGTAACACACTAACTTAGCGCTTTTTTCCGTTTCAAAAAATATCGATATCTCAAAAATCGCGACTTGTGGGGGATCAAAATATCGCAATTTTGACCCTAAAAACCGGTCAGTTCTCGTTGTTTTTGTCTGAAAATCGATATAAGACTATTAATATAGGCTATATAAGTAATAATATTAGGAATACTATACCCCTCCGGGTTTGTTTAATCTCCGAATTAAGGTGCTTAACTCGGATATTCGCAGTTCAGTGAAGGGTCACTACAGTGCAGCACTGTCGAGCCCCCCACAGATTACTATCCTACTTTTTGTACCAAAAGGGATACAAAACTTGTTAACGATACCCAACAGTCGATTGTAGTTGTCGTTGAGCCTCTTCCTGTTGTTCCCTGTACTGCTTGCCGGATCGGTCTTCGCCCAAGACCCTTCCGAATTGAGAGCAAATCAGCTGACCCCTCCGGATTGAGCGCAATTTATCATTAACGTGCTTAAATGCTCAAATAACCCTACAGTACACGCCCCACAAACGGGCTACAAAAATGATCTTAACGATCCTGACTGATATAAATGCCTGTAACAACAATATATCTATCAACAACAAACGGGGGGGTTGAATCACATCTTGTCTGGGGGGATGATTTCTACTGATTTTTTACTTTTTTACTGTTTTTGGTTTTTTCGGTTATTTTTTATGTTTTTTGTTTTTCTTGGATACTATACTATTTTTTGTTTGGTTTTGCTTATATCTTTAAGTGTTTTTGGTCACAAACCACTCAGGGGATGAGGGGTTCGCGATTCCCCCCACCCTTCCTGGTTCGTGAATTTTCGGTCTTAACTAGGTTAAAAAACTATTCACGGCAATCCGGAAGGCTTCCGCGTTCCGAACTACCCTTCCGCCCCGGCGGTTTAGGCCTAATAAGGGCGTTAATGTGAGCATCCGGTCGGCGCGGAATGCTCGTTAACGGTTCTGCCGGTCATGATGTTAAAAAAGAATAACACCCAGGAGCGCCATAAAAACATACATGTAACATTCGCCCGGAAGATACATATCGACGGATAACAAAACTAAGTCTTAAGACGACTGGCCAGCGTCTAAACAGAGCTTTGCATGTTTTTCACCGTCTCTACCAAGCCAGTACTTTTCGGTGGTCTTTCTTACATCAGGCTGACAAAAACGTTACTGTTCTCCGGCTTCGACCAGAACGCTCAAATTAACTGAATTACATGCAAAAATAGTGAGCTCATGGCTGGGTCTCAGTATCCCCAGACCACGAGGTCACTCCTAAAAACAGGGCTACTACTTATTATATTACTATTGTTTTTGTTCAGTAGATAAAAATCATCATCTCCATCGAAGATGGATCAACCCTTTCCCCCCTACTTCTAGCTCCTCATTCTTGTCAAAACGAATTAAGATCTTAATTAAATTCAAGTCAGGACATGACGGATGCTAAAATTCAATATAAGTTCATAAAAGTCCACGTCCCGAGACCCTTCCGGATTCTTGAATCCGGTGAATCAAGCTTCTTAATATCCAGTTCACAATAACTCGGAAGGCTGGGTTTTACCCTTCACCGTTGCTCGCAACGGCCTTGCAACTATTGTAACAGCACAATAGTTGCAACTCGGAACGTCCTCTGCTGTTCGGTAGTTCGTTGTAGTTTTTTAGTCTCGATTTCGTACTGTTCGTAATCGCAGATAAAGTTGTTCTGTTTTTTCTTGCTCTTTTAGCTAAAAATGGCCGTTTCTGACGTTTCTCAGAAATATGACGTCATAATTCGAATTTTTAAAAATTAGAATTCCAGAATCTTCTAGCCTTCACCGTTTGGCTAATCGTTCAAATAACGTCCTTATCCGTTCTAAATCGCCAATTCGTTAGGCTTGCTGCTAAAATACCGAATTCTGCAGAGACTGCATTTTGGCCATTCTGGTCGAATGTCACAAGACTTAAAAAAACATTAGAGTAAAATTAAATTTTCAAGGCTTAAAATAAGCATAAATCAGCTAAATAAGCCTGCCCACTCGCTCGAACTTAGACCAAAATTAAAATGTAACCAAAGACCAAAATCACGACTGAAAGAGCTTCAATATGATATATCACTCATGACTATTTGTGGTAGCTGATTTTGCGTGGAAAACAAAAAAGACAGCTCGCTTGCTTTACTCCCTCGAATTAAGACAAATCATCAAAATTTCATACCGGTTTTTCTCGACACTGGAAAAAATTTTAGGAAATTTTTTGATATGATAAGGACTGAAAGGGCTTTAATATGATATATCACTCAACGGTGGCCAGCCAATAAAGCAGAATGGTCTAAGAGCAGAATGTTCTATGCATAAATTGAGCAATATAATCAAGAATTTTTAAAAAATCTAGTCAAAAAAATTGATTGAAATTAGTCAATTCATGCTTAATTTAATCGTCTTCTTGGTATTTTTTGACAATCCTAATAATTGTTTTATCAATTAGTTCGTACAAAACCAATATCAGTCAATTTTCTTCTGTTTTTCTGCTCTTGGACCCATTCTGCACTTGGACCATTCTGCTTATTGCTCCGCCTTCATCACTCAACCCAGTCCGATCACTATTTGTGGTACAAGATTTTGCGTGGAGAACAAAAAAAAACAAAATACACCCGAATACAAAGTTCCTACCCATTTTCAATGGTCGGAACAACAAGGATATCCAGTTGTTGTGCAAGTAGCACAGAATGTTCCGACCATATTAATAAAAACTACTGAAAAGTTTTTTCTTTCTTCAGACTAGTGTCGTTTTTGTGGGTGGCGTGATAAGAGAATTATACAATTGTGTAGAAATTAGTGAAATAGACATATCCAATATATTAGCTAAATGAAGCTCTTAAAACTAGTTTACGTTTCATTAGTCAAGTTTTCTTAGCCTTAATGACCAATTTTCATATAACAAAACAGTGTATGAAGTAAAATGAATAGAAAAACGAAAAAAAAACCTGAAGTTTTGATTCCCAAAATGGCGCAAGCAAACTCCAAAATCTAACTTTATGCGAAAAAAACTAAGTTTTTCTGACATTACTCGAGCATAAATAAGCTAATTTAAGCCTAATTGCGCACCTGATTCGCTCCAAATTAAACCAAAAAAGAAAAAAAATTACGTTTTTTTCTCGTCATTGAGAAAGATTTTTCAACCTTGTTTAAATGTCGCTCGAAACATGACTGAAAGGGCTTTAATATGAAATCTCACTCGACACTTTCCGATGATTAATTGAGGCATCTGATTCTGCTTGGAAAAGCAATTCACGAGAACCAGGAAGGGTGTTGGGACGGCGTGTTCAGTCTTCCGGAAAGAAGTAAGGACATTATTTCTCCGGATTCAAGGATCCGGAAGGGTTCTCGGGAGATAACTTATGTAACATTCGCCCGGAAGTACATATCGACAGAAAATAAAGCTAGGTTCTATACGACTGGCTAGCGTCTAAACACAGCTGTACATGCTTTTTGTAACATTCGCCCGGAAGATACATATCGACGGATAACAAAACTAAGTCTTAAGACGACTGGCTAGCGTCTAAACAGAGCTTTGCATGTTTTTCACCGTCTCTACCAAGCCAGTACTTTTCGGTGGTCTTTCTTACATCAGGTCGACAAAAACGTTACTGTTCTCCGGCTTCGACCAGAACGCTCAAATTAACTGAATTACATGCAAAAATAGTGAGCTCATGGCTGGGTCTCAGTATCCCCAGACCACGAGGTCACTCCTAAAAACAGGGCTACTACTTATCATATTACTATTGTTTTTGTTCAGTAGATAAAAACCATCATCTCCATCGAAGATGGATCAACCCTTTCCCCCAACTCCTAGCACCTCATCCTTGTCAAAACTAATCAAAATATCAGTTAAATTCAAGTCAGGACATGACAGGATGCTAAAAGTTTATGTGAGTTAATAAAAGTTTTGTGACA